>NC_136512.1:40153327-40233327 GCF_053919585.1 Euprymna scolopes | reverse complement strand
TATATATATGTATATATTTATATATATAAATTTATATGTATATATTTATATATATAAATTTATATGTATATATTTATATATATATAAATTTATATGTATATATTTATATATATATAAATTTATATGTATATATTTATATATATATAAATTTATATGTATATATTTATATATATATATATAAATTTATATGTATATATTTATATGTATATATTTATATATATATGTATATATTTATATATATATAAGTTTATATGTATATATTTATATATATATGTATATATTTATATATATATATAAGTTTATATGTATATATTTATATATATGTATATATTTATATATATATAAATTTATATGTATATATTTGTATATATATAAATTTATATTCATATATATATAAATTTATATATATTTATATACATGTATTTATATATATATATATATATATAAATATATAAATATATTTATATATTAATATATTTATATATAAATATATATATATGAATATATACATAAAAAATAATCATATATATATATAAATATATAATAGGGCAACAAGAGTACGAAGTCACATATATATATAAATGCACGTATAAACACCCATACTTTGATACACCCGTGTATATATATACACACACATATACACATACATAGATACATAATATATATATATGAATATATACATAAAAAAATATATATATATATATAAATATAAAATAGGACAACAAGAGTACGAAGTCACATATATATATATATATATATAAATGCACGTATAAACACCCATACTTTGATACCCCTGTGTATATACACACACACACATATACACATACACAGATACATAATGCTCACATACAGTTATAACATGTTTATATTTATACTCACATACGCAGTTATATCAATGCACGGACTCTCAAACGCATACACCCATGCACACTCCTGGATATCATATATTATGACTTAATAATAAGGCTTTTAAAGTTCCCAATCGACAGCCTTATTATTGTTATTACCATTATTGATATTGCTGGTGTTATTAATATTATCAATATTATAGAAATTATTATTATTAGGATTGTTGGTGGGATCAATATTATTAGTTTTGGTATAATAACAGTCATAATATATGATATCCAGGTGTGTGCATAGATGGATGTGTTTGAGGGTCCGTGCATTGATATAACTGCGTATGTGAGTATAACTATAAACATGTTATAACTGTATGTGAGCATTATCTATCTATGTATGTGTATGTGTGTATATGTGTGTATATATACACGGGTGTATCAACGTGTGGGTGTTTATACGTGTATTTATATATATGTATGCATGATGAGGTTGATAACTTCCGGGATTTTATGTTTATTTTTGTTTTTTATTTTTGTTTGTTTATTTGTTTTTTATTTTATTTATTTATTGAATTTATTTAAATTTTAATTTTATTCTAGTGTGTCGTTATAGTTATTGTCTGTTTTCAGTGCGTGTGTGTGAGTAAAATACAGCGAACTGTGTATATTCACTCCTGAGTATAGGTATAAGCGTATGTTTGCTTCTAGTGTGTGTGTGTGTGTGTGTGTGTGTGTGTGTGTGTGTGTGTGTGTGTGTGGATTGAAAAACACCGGTCAGTACTCAATAGCAATAAGGAATATTTTTAATTTACTGAATGCGAGACAAAAATACTAAATTCTCAAGTACATTATGCCGTAAAAACCAAAAGATGGATAGATAAACTTAAAAAGGGAATATAAAAAAAAGGGAAATAAAAAGATGTTTATTATCTTCAAAGACCTCACTTATCCTCTCCCTGCTCATAACCCCCACCTATGTTACATTCTAACTTTGTAAACGAAATAAGTAAATGTTTTTGTTTGAAATATCAGTTATCGACGATAATTCTTGGCCTGAAGACGTAATCCCCTCCCCCAACGCAGATGATTACAGAAACATGTATGCACATATGTAGCCATCAATGTTTGTATAAATAAATGTAATACATATATATATATATTTATATATATATATATATTTATATATATATATATAAATATATATATATATATATATATATATATATATATAACCACTTTAACATGCCTGGATATCTCCCACTCTGCCGTAAGGACTCTGACAGACATATGCACGGACTTGGAGTTTACATTCGTAATACCCTTCCCTTGACTAGAGAAACAAACCTAGAAACAGATGATCAAGCCTTTATGTGCTTTAGACTAAACATGCAACACAATATTAGCTACTATTATTTTCTCTACCGCTCTGCCCAAATCCCTACATAGTACCCCAGTAGTTGTTGCCCCTGACAGTAGCCCCCTACACCAAAGTGGCAATTTGCCTTGTTTGGGGTGAAAATATAATAAAATATATATATATATATATATATATATATATATATACATATATATATATATATATATATATATATATATATATATATATATACTAGCATGGTATCCCGGCATTTTTCGGTCATAAAATATGCTTAAATATGATATTTCAATTTACGCAAATTTTTTATTTATTATCATAGAGTCAATTATTTCATATTATATTGTACCCAATATGAAGCCATGATTTTCAAAGTTGGTTGAAACTATGTCTACAAGTTAAACAAAGACTGAATTTTATTCATACTCAATATGGTTGAACTGTGGAAAGGAGTGGATTTTATTAAATTACAAGTTGGTTTCCATCACAGCAATTTTTTTCGTCACACAGGATGCAAACAGGGCGGTTGGAGAGTCCACAAGAGTTTTATAATTATGAAGCGAAAAGCTTTCCTTGATAATTTAATGTTTTCTCCAAGTCATTAATTGAATAAAGCCTATTCACTTGAAGTTTTGCAGTCAATAGTTATACTCTAAGTACAATCCTTAGAACACTGTTTGGTGTTTATAGCCAGTTTAATACTAACATGATTAGTATTGAACACCATATTTGGTGGTTATATCCAAACAAGGTTTAGTCATTAAAAAGAAAATTAAAAAAAAAAGCTTACTAAAAGGAAAACACATTCCCTTTGTAGATTTTACTCCAACTTATTAAGAATAATGATTAAAATGTTCGCAAAGGGGCCGGGAGACGGAAGTTGGGTTCTTAAAAATTGATTCCCCCTTGCTCACTCAGTACTATTAGCTGAAGATCAAGGTGGAGTAATCCAAGAAAAGGTGTGGTGCCCTCCTTTACATCTCAGATTAGTAGTCATAAAATGGAACCTTTAGGTCGCCCTCGACTATAGTCGACTAATTTATTATTTTATTGATTAGATCTTACTCTAAGACAACAAATATATTTTGGCTAGTATTCTTTATGTGGAGCACAAAATTAAATAATGCTTTTTAATTCTGTTAGAGGCGACCAATTCTAAGTCTTCAGAAATTGCTAATTGTTTATAACTAAAGTCGTTATAATATTTCTCAATAAGAATGGCGAGACTTGTTCCACCAATACATTTTGCCTCCGTTATCTTAATCCGGTCTAATAGACATGAAAAAATGGCAAATGGATTAGTTTACAATGTGGAATCGCTAAAGTTAGATATTTCTTCTGGGAAAAAGTTCTCAATTGCCGAACGATCACTTTTGGCTTTTGTCTGAAAGTAAGCAATGTCACAGGGTCACTGATTTCTTTGACTTTAAAGAATACGATTTTGCTTTGATGATTAGAATCGAACAGGCCAAAGTCGATATTGACCAATTTTGCCTTCTATTTTTAACTTTTATTCTGCAGTATTCTTGCTTTTTCATTCGAATATGAAAGAATTTTTAACATCGTTTCTGTTAGGCTCAAATTTTTTTTACGTTTCTGATCTTTTGAGATGAAAATTGGTCATTCATATTATTTGGTATTTGGATTCTTCCGACACCTGTTCTCATCTTGATTGTCATTTTCACAACATTTCGGGCGATATAACTTCCGAACTTCTTCAGGTATACCTTATCAAACTTGGAAATGTTTCTGTTGAACTCGGGAATCTAGACGGAATTTCAAACAGAACCCTTTATTTACTTCGTGAGGAGCACATGCCCTCGTTCTGTCAGTCCTGGCTGAATACAGGTCTTAAGTAATTCACAATTGTATTTTTTGGTCGCCCACATTGAAAATTGAACCTTTGAGCTTTAGGAGAATATCACTTTTACAATTAATTTTTCTAACACAGGCAATTCTAGGATTGAATTTTGGCAGCCTTAAACCTTTTATTTCTAGTTGTAAATATCACTATTTATTACTAATTATTATTACTATATATATTACTGTACATATATTATTAATATTATTATTGTTTACTTATTACTATTATCTATTATTTATAATTAACGGTTCCAATTCTATAACATACAATTAGAATTTTTTGCCTTGTTTACATTGGCTGAATTCAAAATATTACTCAGTTTCATTCTTGTATGTAAAGCAGAAATTGACACAGAAGAGCATACATTGGCCTAGAATCTGTCCAGTTACGTCTTAAATTGCTGCGTCATTTGCACATTTAATACATGTCTTGAAAATTGATTCGAAGGAACACGTGGCAGAAGCTGCCTTCCTCTGGTGCAATCGAAATCAGCAAAACAATTTCTGACAATGTCCGCACCAACCTTCTCTGGTGCAGGAGTAAATATTAGGTCTTGTATCATTGGTAACATAACTGATAACTTGATTGCTTTTATTACATTGCTATTATGTCCATTATCAACAAAAGGGAATATCCTTAGAATTTGAAATATCATTTAACCCAGATTTGTAGAGGAAAATAAAGAGATGCAGAGAATGAATGGAGAAAGAGGTAGATATATGAAATGATTTGGGATTTTGTATTTTTAGTTTTTAATATTTAACTGGTTTTGCAAAATCATAGCTCAAAGAAGGACCCAATGGATCACGTTGTCTTTATATATATATATATATATATATATATATAAATTATGTTATTTATATTATTTTGAAGTTTACCTTTGCGTATATCAGGTAAACACTACATCCCTTTGTTTTTCATTAATATATATGTGTGTGTGTATGTATTTTTAAATAAATATTAGCAATTATTTAGAAACCTGCAGACATTTTCTTCAGTAGATGAGACTTACTGTTAGTCATGGCAATTTCTCTCTCTTCAAAATTTGAAAAGGTTTGGAACCTTTTTAGTTTTTGCACTATAATTTTTCTTGCCTGATGATATCTAATATGATTGAAGCTGTCTGTACATTATAGTAAGATATGACTGTATTTACATAAAGAATATATATATATATATATATATATATATATATATATATATATATATATATATATATATATATAGTAGTGTTATTCACCCAATGTTAGTCATAAAGATTCCAGACTTCGATAAGAAAAACTCAAAGTATATCTGAAACGTTGTTGTAAGAATAACATTCAAGATTAAAACAAGCTGAATACAAATCAACAATACTCATTTGAAGCATTTTAAAACATAAACTTAAAAAAAAAACAATATATTCTATGCATTAAAAAAACAATATATTTTATGCATTAAAAAAAACAATATATTTTATGTATTAAAAAAAACTATATTTTATGCATTAAAAAACAATATATTTTATGCATTTAAAAAACAATATATTTTATGCATTTAAAAAACAATATATTTTATGCATTTAAAAAACAATATATTTTATGCATTTAAAAAAACAATATATTTTATGCATTAAAAAAAACTATATTTTATGCATTTTTTAATAAACAATATATTTTTGCAAAGATCATTCAACTTCAAATAATAAAACCCATATAATGATGAGATGAAACTATTGAATTCAATACTTTTGTTGTTAGAAATGAATTCATATATTTTTCCAAACTGTTCTTATTCCATGGCGATTATGAGAATCATAAATGGTAAACATTTAATTTTAGTTTTCTAGAAGTTCAAGAGAATATAAAGATTTATTGTTTATTGAAATATTTATCTACCATAAAATCAAATGTCTTTTATGTTTATTGCTTTCACAAATCAAAAAGGCCAATAAATATCGGATTCTTACAGATTCAAGTGGATTCTAGGTCAAAAGTAATTTTATAAGGAAACCTAAAATCCATTTGCAAAATGACAAAACATATATATGTAAAAAAAACAAACAAAAACAAAACCCCAAAAAACGAAGAATATGAGTTAATCGTGAAACTGCATACCTCCACGTGTCAATGTATGGATAGGCCAAAATTTTACCTGGAACTTATTTTTCTATATTGTGTGAAGAATTCTCAAACTTATATGACAGAAATGTTGACAGCTTAAAAACTGGTTATCTCATAAGCTGAAATTTTGTATCAGGTTTCTCCATATGTGAAAGCAGAAAATCTGAGAAAATTTCGACCATACCTAATTTTTCTTCATTAAGATCACATGTCAAGGGCAATACCATGTTAGATATGGGACTTAATTGGCTACATTATCGACCAAATATCGAGGGTCTATGACGGACAGAACAAAGTTATACGAAGATCCTCTTATCTATTGTGAAGAGATAAGCACTCTACCTTCACTCTCAGAATGAACTGGTTTGAAGTTGCTAGAAATAGCGTCGTCGTCGTCGTCGTCGTCGTCGTCGTCGTCGTCGTCGTCGTCATCATCATCATCATCATCATCATCATCGGATGAACGTCCACTTTACATGCTTTTAGAACCGAAGTCTAAACAAGCTTATCTCTGGCCAGGTCTTTATTCCCCTTTTTCTCAAGGTCATCCTTTTTTACTTTCTCTTATGTTTTCTCTTCACACAATGCATGTTCTCAACTCTCATAGTGTAAGTACGTTTTTTTTTCAGAAATAAAAGAAAATTGTTGATTTACAGCAGTGAATTCTGAGTGTATGTGTTTTTGTTTGTCGGACTGCGATGTAGCAGATTGTAGACAAGAAATTTTCTATTGACTCACGCCGTATGAACAAAATTACATTAAAAAAAAATGAGAACATTAAAAGTTTTATGTTGGAATTTATTTATCTCCCTCTCACGATGGTAAAATGTGACACAAGGTCGGATAAGTGAGATTTGAAACCAGCACCTAATCAGAAGAGTACTCTGGCTGAACAAAAATTGCCTATGCGGCCTCATCAACGTTCGCCGGTAAGAGCGCTTCAGGTAGTCAGCAATAAACTTACCCCTTCTCAAAGAGCTAGGACGGAAATGTGGTCTTCCTAGAATCGCACACATACCGCAGACTGACAGGGAACAAGCCATAGCATAAACTTTACCGCTATGAACTAGCCCTGAAGTGTTAAGTTTTATTTGGGCTTTTTAAACCAAAAGAAAACAGCACGGTGGTAATAAGATAAACTGATTATATAATGAGATAAACTGATTATATAATGAGATAAACTGATTATATAATGAGATAAACGCTGTGTACACGAAACAATTCTGTTTACCCACGTTAAGTGTGAAGAAAAGATTGAGGATGAATAAGACAAAGCTATCTTTTTTAAATCACACATTGTTTGGTTGTATGAACCTGCTAAAAAGGCTTGGCTTGTAATTCGTCAGAAGCGAGAGCCACACGATCGGCGTTAAAGTGTTCACGGCTAGCAATGTTGAGCATTAATACAAGAAAGCCATCGCTCGAGAATGTTTAATGCCACAACTTTAGACGAAATACGAGGATTAGAAATATGATTGTGTTTGTTTAGAGTTCTAGTGTGTGCATATGTGTGTATTTAGCCTTTTGGTAGGGGTGTTTTATTGGTGGCGGTTTTTTTGTTGTTGTTGTTGTTTTTTTGTTTTTTTGCTGCTTTGGTCATTTTTCCTCGAAGTCAGGGGTCATGCATATGTTATCCAAAAATCCTGTTTTCTTTATCGCATACTGCTTATATATGCTAGTTTACATGAATTTACAAAAGTTATCTGCTTCAAACGAGCGGGAATCCTTGGAATTGGAGTAAGAAATAAAGAGAAATAAAGCTTTGGAGGGGATGATCGACCGTGTTTGTGCAGATCTCCAAGTGATATATTAATCTTAGTGCACCTCACTTCCGCGCAGTACACATACAAAAAGTAAAAGGAAAGAGTAAGTTGAGCGAAGGGAGAACGAAAAAGAATAGCTTATACAAACTAGCATCCTTTTCACGTTCGCTTCTATTGGCTATCTACTAGAACATAATACTTGGAATCTGTACTATAAACTTTACTTTTGTTTACATTTTAATTTCTAATAAAATCTTATCCGTGATTTTCTTTCTTCCATTGGTGATATTTATTCGCATTTACTATCGGCGAGTGACATCACGATTAAAAAGGCGTCGAATGATAATGTCGACTTTAGCAGCAATAAAATAGCCGACATTATTTTGATCACTCTACATCTCAGCGAAAACCTTTGCTGTAATTTTCACTGATCGAGAAAAGAAAAAAAAGGAAATTATAAAAGAAAATACAATGTTTTTTTTTTTTAACATTAGAAAGTTAGACAAGACGAATAAGAACGTAAATCTGGCAATTTTATGGTGGTTGGGACGGAAGTCAGATAAGAAAAATCCTACTCGACCGGATGTTGGAGTTGATAAAAATGAGACACACTGACTTTAATTTAAATGCGGTGTAGGTATGGTTGGGGTTAGTTGTTTGACTCTGACAAGTTTTTGATTCCCCCCAGAGTTGCTGGTACGTCAAGGGAGAAAAAGAACTTGATAAGATGAAAGGAATTTAAGAAAATCTGGGCTTTTTTTTCTATTTTTATCGCATTTATTATGTCCGTCGGGTTTGTGAAACTTCAGTTTTCTTTCCTCGTTTATTTTCTTTTATAATTTATTTATATTAGTTATCTTCTAAGCAGGATGTTACGCAAGGTCAGTTTTTAATAGAAATCAGTGTACTATTGTCTATAAAATTAACTGAGCAGCTTCCTCAGCATTCCTCGTTAGGGGCGCTTCAAACGATTAGCAATAAAATAACCTTTTCTTATAGAGAAGATAAAGCCTGGGAGTATGAACCGCCAAGAACTGAACCAAACTATACTTCAGCCACAAAGCCATTTTCGGGCTGATTTGTATCAGAATTATAATTTTCATGTACGATACATTTCACAATACAAGAAGGTGACTCATTGGATCAGCCACTGAGCTCAGATCAAAGTGTTTCAATAATATATATATATATATATATATATATATATATATATATATATATATATATTATTTTACTCCATACTCTATTTAGCCATAATTAAATTATGTACCCCCCCCAAAACATTTTCGTTTATATATATATATATATATATATATATATATATAAACGAAATAGTAAAAATTGAATAAATCAAAATATTTATTTATCCATGAAAAATTCAAATTAGGAATTATAATATTGAAAAATCCTTAACTCAAGGGTTTTCAAAGATACGCACTTGAGAGGATAAACATTAGTAAAAAATGCACAACTGGTTAACATGAATTTAAAAAAAATATACAAGAATCATTTGGGAAAAAACTGAGTAATTTTCAATCAGTTAACAGATAAAAAATGAAGTCGATCAATCCACGAATTCAGACAGTCAATAAATTAAATAATAATCCGTTAAGCGAAAAGGAGTGTCTGAAATCCAAGTGTAAATAATTCAAGTGTGAATTGTAGTATAAGAAACGTTCGTTAATATTTGAACAATCAATGAAGTTGTATTCAATAATATCTGTAGTGAAGAGAATGTTATCCCAGGTTTGGAAGAATTATCGTAAAGTTTAGTATATAACTTTCGAATTATCTTGATGGGTTCCAATTTTAAGATAATATTCATGTTTATTTCTGTAATCCCCCCCTCTCTCTCTCTCTACGTGCATATATATTCATACACCTGTAGTTGTTTGGTGTACTTACACTGATATTAAAAACCTATTTGTTTTTTATTAAATTTACGAAAAAACGAACTTCTTAATATATCCAGTCATGAATATGCGAGCAGCTTTATGAATGTTAACTATTTTGCGCATTCTTTGAAAAACGAACATTTATTAATTAATTATCTATTTATTGTTTCTCATTAAATGATTGGTTTCATTTAACTATTACGCTTAGTTCTATTTATGCATATTTTTTAAATTGTGTATAACTGCGTAGCATTTAGGATGAAAAATTCTAGCAAACGCACACACACACACACACATTTCGATTTTGTTTTTAGCCGACAAAATAGCTACTAAATGGTCAAAATTGAAAAAATATGCTGATCTTGGTAGGAGTAAGTTGAATAAAACTGTTAATTTTGCGCACGCACAAACACATCATAGTTTAAAGTTGCTTACTTTCATATCCGTCTGTTGATAGCTAAAACGGTAACGACGCTGGAGCACTAAATAACGACTAAGACCGGTGCGGTAAACGTTTTGGTTTCGATTCTAGCTAATGGCACCGAAGCCATTTTTTTTTTTTTTCTTTTTTGAATAAATTTTGAAATCATTACTATATATTGACTACAATCAGTAGAGAAGGTAAGAAATGAATTGTGGAGGGGGCATATAAATTTCTATTATTTTTAGAGATTTATTTGGGGGGGGGGCGTTTTCTAACCCCTCCCCCCCAAAAAGACCATGATGGAAAATCTCTGTTTTTCTGAAGGGTGGAAATTAGAAAAACCATAATGGGGATAATAACGGATAAGGAAGTTCGCCAAACAATTTATATAATACGAACATGAATGTTTCTATGTTGATTTTTTACATTAAAATAACAAAAGCTAATGTAACACTAACATAACACCAACACGACACTAACTTAACCCTACTACATTTAAGTTTGCAAACTCGGTTTAGATCAGTCCGTATTGCGTCGAATCATTGGAACAAACAAAATCGAACCCTGACCTACTTAAAAAAATTCTTACACAGTGATCATGCACTTTAAAACCTACAATATTTGAAAGCTATTTTTATAATTAAATCATTATTTTATATTCCATCCGGTGAAACGCCGGGATACGGGTCTTGCTAGTTTTATAAATAAAATAATATTTACATATTGGATAAGACAATATAAGGGAGGTAACTCCCTCCATAGCATTCAGTTCGATGCTTTCCCGTACATAAATGAGTCATGTCTCTATCGTCCAAAACTATATTAAATAAAATTAATACTTACGTATTCATGAGCGATAAAATGTTCAGCAATTTTGGCGTGATTCTGCAACCTCATCAGTAAGAGTTGTAAAAACCTTAATCGCGGTTTCGAATCTTGACAAGGGCTGTAAGCGACGAATTACATGCGTCTGTGGATAAATATTTTATAAAAAAGTAAAGTATATACAGAGTAAGTGAGGGGAGCTGAAGCGAAAGTGATAAATAGCGCACAAAATAAGAACAAGGTCAATTTGAATATAGAATTCTATTACTAAACATGCAGATGTAATGACTGCATCTTTTGAATGGATTCGTTCTTATTACGTGCGTTTTAGACATTGATCCAATCGAACCCAATTTATCGGTTACAACAATGATGTTGCCGTCTTCAAGAATTCCAATTGAAAATTCTCTATTCAATGCTGGTAGATTATTTGATTTGTGGAATTTCGATGGATTTTATTTATTTTATCTTGTCTTCTGACGTGTTTGGAATCCAAAACAATCTTTTAAAAATAAAAAAATAGGAATTTTTAATCGTAAAGAATCCGTCGCCTTACATCTTCAAAGAATATGAGAAAAGAAAAAAACAAAACAAACAAACAAACAAACAAAAAAGCAAATAAAAGATCTGGAGAAAAAAATATTTGGTTTTCAATAAAACGTTTTATTGAAAACTTACGTGTTAAAATAGACAGTATACGCCATATATATATATATATATATATATATATATATATATATATATATATATATATATATATATATATATATATATATATATATATATATATATATATATATGTATGTTCAAGCAGCCGCCAATAGCGTAATGGTTAGGAGCCTTGACTGCCGTACAAACGGTCGGGTTTCAATCCTGGCTTGAGGTAGTTGCCTGTCTAGCCGCACTGATGAGCTGTGAAACAGCGAAACAGTACTGTATGTGGATGACTATATATATATATATATAATGCAAAACTTTTTTTCTAAATAAACACATAGAGCACTATCTATTGTTTGATCATATTTATAAAAACATTGAGAGATCACTTATCACTAGCGACCGCCTTGTATATAAGTGCTCAGAATCTCCAGTTATCAACTAGATAGTTGCAGGTTCGATCACGGGTTGGAGCAGGTGCTAGTTTATTGTGTGGATGTCTTTTTCCCCCTCTCATCTCGTAAGTTATCCATTTTGATTCTCTTTTGAAATTGTCCGTTTTCTAGCAGAAGGTAAAATTTCCTACAATGCCTTTCTCACGTAATATGCGTTGCCACTCTATTCTATTATTTCTATGGAAAGTGCTCGATTGATCTCCGATATTCGGTCCTTCCTTATAATATATTCACAGCAAGAACTCCTGTTGTTATCAAAACGAAAAGAAACTTTTCCTTCTCTATCAATGTGCATAGCGCCAGGCGACATTTCCATGGACAAAGGCTTTCTGTCTGCGGAATGCATTGTCACATGACAGCTTTCCATGCTGATTACAACTTGGGATGTCTTCAAATCCAACGTGAACAGTTCTTGTTATGGACCATCTCATAAGTAATCAAACACAGTTTATACAATTAATCACACGCTCTATTTCCGACAGACCGGAAAATCGAATACCTACATATCCAATCTAATGGTTGAAGCCTTGGAAAATGACTTGTGGTCTGCAGTACAATAGGGCAAAAAATATATAGCTTCAATATAGAGGTCTTATGATGCCGAAAACTTTCTATTCAGTTGATTCTTTCTCCAGCCAACTTGCCTTTGACATTTCTTTCTTGCTCTCTGTTTCCCTGACTGTACCAATGTGCTGAAATTTATATATTATATCAATTAAAAAGTTTCTGCACAACTCTCCTCATAGGATATCATCTATAAATCTGGTCTAATACTACTAGACTATTACATTTCAGTGGCAATATACTTTGTTACAGCGAAAGAAAGTTTTTACAAAATGCTAGTACTCACATAGTTTCTCATCATTCGGTTGACAATTATTTTGTTTCATTAAGCCCTATCCTCGAGTGGCTCTTGGCTTGATAAATGGTGATAAAATAATAACAAATATTCATCTTCAAAATATTTTTGAATCATAACCACATTTATTAATTCTGATAAGATTTGTGATGACCTTTAAAAATAGATTTATTGTCACCATTTAATACACTTCAGCCTCTTACACCCTGCTCGCTTTTCCGCTTTTTCCTTTACATTTTCATTTTCACTTGCATGAACATTCAATTGCAAAAAAAAAAAAAAAGAAAAAAAAAACGGTTTCCTTTCAAATCAAACAATGGCGGCGATGCTTCCGGCAAAGTGAGAAAAAAACTACAAACCAATAAAAATGCAAACAAATGTGATTTTCAAGTTGAAAAGAAAAATATATCGTTTACTTTTTTCTTGAATGTAAACTTGAAGAACTTTGTGATATCTTATGTTCATTTTTATTTTATCAGGTTTAAGAAATATGATATCTTGCACACGTATACGCATCAATGTATATTCTGACGATATATAATGATATATACATAATTATATATTTATATAGAACAGTCCGTTAACACACCACAAAATCGTCGCAACACACACTCGCACAGGAATAGAAGTCATTTTCTTTAGAGTTTCATAAGTTGCGACACAATATCTCCTCACACTACATCAAATTCAAATCTCCCTCTCTCTCTCTCTCTCTCTCTCTCTCTCTATATATATATATATATATATATATATATATATATATATATATATGTGTGTGTGTGTGTTTTAAAAAATTCAGAAAAGCATAATATATCGTAGATTTAAAATCCAAACAAAGTGGGTCAATATCTAGTCGCCTTTGTCGGAATCTCTTCAACTTCTGCTTATATCTGTCAGCCCGGAAATGACGCCATTTTCGATTCTCACAAAACTTCATGATATAAATATCTTTGGTGATAACATTGACTCCAACTTCAGTGAATAAAAAATACGAAAACATGTAGCTATATAAATAAATCAGAATACACAGAGGTGTTTAATAGCATATATAGTGTAGCAAGTTACAATAATAACTAAAGAAAATACTTCTATAAATAAATGTTATATTGATATTTCGTGTAATACCTTCAAGGAAAAATATAGTGGGCATAAATGCCATTCGATAATCCAAACTACACAATTAAAAAATCACTTTATATGTACCATAGGGAATTAACTAATGAAAACCTAACACTAATTGTTAAATGGGGTGGTTTCAAGAAACTAGCACTTATGCCTTAACGAAAACTTATATATGGTAAGATTTAATGAAAGAGATAAGTTCCTAAATGAGAAAAAAACACAGGAATATCAATAAATTATAGGCATTATAAATCACACCTCTAGCAATTTACGTACTATACCCTACATTCAATGTTAACACCAAATACGAGTAAATTAGTTTTAGTCTTTTGTTTATGAAACTCGAAGACATTTTTAATTTTTACTTCTGTTTTATTTTGGTAATTCGTACTTGCTCTGTTTCTATTATTATTATTATTATTATTATTATTATTAGTGTTGTTGTTGTTGTTGTTGTAGTAGTAGTAGTAGGAGGAGGAGGAGGAGCCGGAGGAGGAGGAGGAATTATCATTATATTTTTCAATCTTCTGATCTGCACCTCCACCTTATTTTCATCAAATTCAAATAGTCTGTTTTTTTTTGTTTTTTTGTTTTTAAATATATATGGCTTTTATATTCCCTTGCCACTTAACTATTTTACTTATTATTTTGAAATTCTTTAATTTTACAATTTTATTACTCTATTACATAATATTTTAGTATTGTATCCTGTTCCATGATTTCTTATTATTTTAATGTTTAACCAATGTAATATTTTATATATTGTTTTGTTATTGTACAATTTTTTAATTTCAGTTTTGTATCACTTCCATTTTTTTCTACATTTATATATTAAATTAAGGTAATATTAATACGGTAACAGAAAAATATTTCCTTTATTAACATATTATTTATTTACTATTAGTTTATTGCTCATTTATTTACTGTTACTATTTTAGTATTTTATTACTATATTATTATTACATTTAAATTTAGATTTGTATATATATGTATATATATATGTATATAGATGTGTATATATACGTATATCTATATGTATATAGATGTGTATGTATATGTATATCTATATGTATATAGATGTGTATATAGATGTGTATCTATATGTATATAGATGTGTATCTATATGTATATAGATGTGTATATATATGTATATTGATGTGTATATATATGTATATCTATATGTATATAGATGTGTATATCTATATATGTATATCTATGTATATCTATATGTATAGATGTGTATATATATACATGTATATCTATATAATTATAAAACTAAAATGAACTTGTAACGAGTGATGTAACCCACTTTCCGGTTTACGACATCCGGTTGCGCATGCGCGCATAATCATTAAACCATAACAACATAAACAAATAAACACAAACCGCCTCTTCTGCAGATTTTTACACTGAAATATTAACGTTATTATTTCGAAATTATTATTTAACATGGGAAGAGTGGGAGTGTTTTGCAACTATTTATTACAACTATACTGTCGCTATTTTCTTACAACTAAACAACTTTAACCCGTTGATAAACATAAGAACAATTGTAGTAAAACCAAGACTACTACTACTACTACTACTACTACTTTTTATCCGCCCCTTTTCCTTCCTTCTTTTTTTATTTTTTGCTTACATTTCTAGATAGAAAACAGTGATGTGAGAACGGTGAATTTGTTGACACATTTACTAATCTGTTTCAATATGAGTTTTATTTTATTTTATTTATTTATGTGTTATTTACGGCTTCAGGTTTTATTAATTATTTTTTTTTAGATTTTAATTTTCTATAACTTGGTTGGAGGATTCCAATATGGGTTTTTTATTCTTATATTTCTCATCGGTAGGTTCATGTGCACTTTTTTTGATTTTTGAGCGATTATTCGAAACAATAGGCAGCTTTACACGAATAGGGAGGATTTTTTTCATGTTTGAGTGATCCATTTGTGATTTTTCATTTTAATATACTTTCATAGAAATGTTTCTGTTACAACAATTTTCTTTACGTCACAAGTGTCACGCTCATTCATGAATTCCATAGCTAATATAACATACTGACCCAACAGGTCACGGGTAATCTAGTATATATATATATATATATGTGTGTGTGTGTGTGTGTGTGTGTGTGTGTATGTTATTTTTTTAAAACAGTAATCTGCATGTTTCGGGGCCCTACCCCTCTTCAGCGTAGCTTGACTGTTGTTAGGACTCGAACCCCGGACCTTGTGTATTCCAGTCCAGAGTCCTTATACATCACGCTATGATGCCATAGATAATTTACTGCTTAGTTTTTATCGTTTATCTATTTACGTAGTTTTGTTGTTGATTTTTTAAACGATATTAAGGTTATCGCCTCCACTTTGAAGATCCAGTGTTTTCTTAGAAAGTCGTCCTTTTTTTATTTGGACGTATTTATTTATTATTTCTTAAAAACAGTAATCTACGTCTGGGCTGACGTTATCCGCCTGATAGTCAGGGACCCGAACCTTGGATTAACCACTAAGGAGGCTGTCCTATCAGCAGGTGCAAAGTACTGGGGCTGCTGTATTGCCATTTGGTGAATGGATTCTGGACCATGCAGTAGCTTCTGGTGGGGCCTCTCGATGCCATACTAGTGGGTAATTGTTACGGCTTTACCTTATCATTAACTACAAATAAAAAATAAAAAAAAATTCTTCGTTTCTTTTTCTCTCTTAATTTCCCCTCTCTGTCCTGCTCTAAGTAAATATGTCGACCTAGTCCACAAATTCCAAAATTTCATCATGACAAGTTTCAAGAAAAAATACACGATTAAACCCGGTTCCCCAACTTCCAACGTAGACCCCTACTACCATGTCTCCTTCTCCAACATCAGGGGTCTTCGTTCTAACCTTCCAGAGGTTGAAACCCAATTACAGGAGACTAAACCAGACCTTTTATTTTTAAGTGAAACTGGCATTGGACAGGCTATTTCCCTAGATGAGTTTGCAATTTCAGGATACTCTAACTTAACTTCTAAATCTGACCCCCAAGATCGCCATGGGCATGGAATATGTGCCTATATTAAAGATAGCTTTCCATGTGGGAGGGACATCTCCAGGGAAGATCCTAACTTACCCTATATGTGCTTCCGGGTTGCTTTAGCTCACACTACTGCATTTATATTTACTCTCTATCGCCCCCACAACAGTGGAGTTACTATCTTTCAAAGCATATCTGAGAAAATTGACCAAGTCCTTTCTACTTATCCTTCAGCTAACATTCACGTATGTGGAGACTTCAATGTTCACAACGTTGAATGGTTGACCCACTCAAACAAGACCGATGATGAGGGGAGGTTCTGTCATGATTTCTCCATTGCCTATGACCTCACTCAGATTGTTCAGGAACCTACCCGTGTGCCCGATAATGATGGCCAGTATGCGAGCCTACTAGACCTTTTTCTCACAACTTGCCCTGAACTATGTTCAGTTTCTGTTCTGTCGCCTCTTGGATCTTCCGACCACTCTGTTGTATCAATTAAGATAAAAATGAAATGTAATATGTCCCCAGATGTACCTCTTCATCGTACAGTATATCGATACACTAAGGCTGACTGGGATAGCTTCCGTACATTTATATCTGATCTACCTCTGCATTCCATGTTTAAAAAGGATGTGTCCTCTATAGTATTAGACCTAACTGAATGGTTAATTGTAGGTATTGACCATTTCATACCCTCTAAAAAGTTTCAGAAAAAACCTAACAGCCAGCCATGGTTCTCTCCAGAATGTGCTGCTGCCATTGCGCACAGAAATCACTTTTTCCACTGCTTCAAACGTAATAGATGTATGGAAACTAAAGCCGTTTTCAGGACTGCCAGCAACCATTGTAAGAAAGTAATAAGGAACGCAAGAGAGTTGTATGCTCAATCTGTTAAGTCCAAAGTAGCTGAGCAGCGGCTTGGTTCCCACCAGTTTTGGCAAATAGCAAACAGAATCCTGAACAGAAGCGTGTGCTCCATCCCAACTATTATCAATGGACCTGAGGTAATCTCGTCAGCATCAGACAAAGCCAAACTCTTTGTCAAGAACTTTGCAGCAAATTCTACCCTTTGCGACCAAGACCGCCAACCCCCAATATTTCCTCCTGTATCAGAAAACACGCTATGTGATATACGTATATCTGTACGTGATGTTGCGAAGCTAATCAAAAACCTTGATTCGAGTAAAGCAACTGGCCCTGATGGTATTCCAATTATAGTACTCAAAAAACTTCAACCTGAATTAGCGCCCATACTTACAAAACTGTTTAAACGTTGTCTTAAGGAGAATAGTTTCCCATCTCCCTGGAAAACCTCATCAGTATGCCCTGTATTTAAGAATTCAGGTGATCGCTCATCCCCCTCTCAGTACAGGCCAATAAGTCTCCTGTGCGTCATGAGTAAGTTGCTAGAATCTGTGTTAAATACAGAAGTAATCAAACATCTCAACAAAAATAACCTTCTTAGTGACACTCAATATGGTTTCCGTTCTGCTAGATCTACAGCAGATGTCATTACAGTTATATCGCATAGGATTAGCAAATCTCTCGACGGTGGCAATCTTTCTAGAGCAATTGCTCTTGACATATCTAAAGCCTTTGATAGGGTATGGCATAACGGTTTACTTCATAAGATCGCTAGCTATGGTATAGCTGGAAAAGTCTTCTCAATTATTAAATCATTTCTTTCTGATAGGTTCATAAGAGTAGTAGTTGAGGGGCAAAAATCAGAAGCTCACAGTATTAATGCCGGTGTCCCTCAGGGATCCATCCTGGGCCCAACTCTTTTCCTGATCTACATTAATGATCTTCCAAATCATATCCTTACATCATTTGTAGACATTTATGCTGACGACACTACCATTTATGGTACCACATCTAAGACAGTAAACGACCAAGTTCTCTCCAATTCTCTCTCCTCTGATCTTGAGCACGTAGTACAATGGGGAAAGGAGTGGCTGGTTACTTTTAATGCATCTAAAACCAAGCTTCTCTCTTTACATCATCAACATTCTAATCCACATTTGTCATCAATTGAAATGAATGGCTCTCGTCTTCAGGAGGCCTCAAGTTTTGACAAGCTTCTGGGCTTGACCATTACTCCTGATCTTAAATGGAACACGTATATCAAATCTGTTGCCAAGGCCGCTGGAAAAATGGTGGGATCTTTCTATCGATCCAGTAGATATCTCACTGCTGATGCTATTCTCTACCTATATAAGAGCCAGGTACGTCCAAGGATGGAATACTGTTGCCACATCTGGGCAGGAGCTGCTAGAAAGGACTTGTCCTGCCTTGATAGAGTTCAAAATAGACTTCGTAGCCTCGTAGGAGATGTCCTTTTCTCCTCCTTGCAACCTCTATCTCACAGAAGAGATGTTGCGAGTTTGTCTCTGATGTATCGTTATTTTCATGGAAAGTGTTCAACTGAGCTTCAATCTTTGGTCCCCCCTCGCCAAACTTTCACAAGAAACACTCGTCTAGCTGTAAACACTATCAATAATTTCCCCCACTCTTTATCTGTGGCTAAACCTAAACGTAGATTCCATGAACAAAGCTTCTTTCTTAGAACTGCACGCCTGTGGAATTGTCTTCCGTTTTCCTGCTTTCCGGCTGACTACAATATGGTTGTGTTCAAGTCTAAAGTAAATAAGTTCTTGATGAGCCGTTCCATATAAGTTATTAAATTTACCAAATTTTCATTACTAATGATTACTATATTGACCAATTTCTACTGTACACTCTTTAACCCTTATCCTTGAGTGGCCTCTGGGCCTTGATAATGTGGTGATGCCTTTGTAAAAAAAAAAAAAAAAAAAAAAAAAACGTACAGGCGTGTTTCGGGGCCTTACTTATACACACACACACACACACACACACACACACACATATATATATATATATATATATATATATATATATATATATATACACGTCAGGAAAACATCAGCACCGCAGATTTCAAACCCATTTCACGGGTATCATATTAGACTCTCTTCAGTATCTGTGTTTCATTCTGTTCTTCTCGGAAATGGCAACCACACCTGTTGATTTTTAGCTCGCAGATTATTTATTTTAAACTTTTTAATGAATTTATTATTTATTATTTTATGAACTTATATATTTTTTGTAACTTCCGATTTATTGTTAGCAAGTTCGAGAGAAATCTTGTTTCTAAAGGAGTCTTACGCTGATTAAAATAACTCGTAGTGAACTACTACTATGATGCTGCTATGGTATGCTTCCCTTATTTATCTCTTTCTCCCTACTCTTCTACTTTTACCTTCTTTTCTTCTCTCAACGTCACCAGAGGTTTCAGCCAATCGGAATAAAGGACTGTCCTGGAGGGAAATACAAAGTACAAATCTCTCTCAAACATACGGAAACGATGGAAGCATCAACACGCGACGGGCCAGTTTCCTTGGGTAAAGACTTTTATCGAAAAAATATACCATCCTCTTTGTACCCCTAAATCTTGGAAACTTTTATAAAACATCATCAATCGTACAGTCTCGTCGCACTTAATTATAACCCGATGTTTTCTTTTCCACAACCGTTCTTTTTCAGCACTCTTGTTCTCTCTCTAATTTCGGAGGTGCCCCAAAAAGGAGACCGACCGAAATGGTGACACTTTTTCAAACTTCGTTAAAATCTATGGTAACCGCCATAAACTATTCATTCTTATATGAATATTAAAAATTTACATTTTTCGAGGGAAGTTACTCTTACATTTTTCATTAAATCTCAAACACTTTTTTACTCGCGTGTACTCAGTATGTTTAAAGCTTATATAAGTATAACCATGTGTACATATGTTTGAAACATCTTGTTTTAATATTTTGATTTATTCATATTAAAGATGCTTTTGGAGACAAAATTCTATTTATTCATTTTTTTTAATTTTATACTCTTAGAACATATACATAAAATTAATAACTTTAATTTTTAGATTCATTTATTTGTGTATTTCTTTTATTTATTTTGAAATTTTTTAAAAACCTAACGTAAACAAATATATTATGTATACCTTTAGATATATGAATAAAATTATATAAATAAAATGAATGTAAGGGTATACGGAACATATTTACTTATGTTAAGTTTTTAAATAGGCTTAATGTTAATTTGGGAGGTTTACAATCGTAATGCTCTGCAGACACACCTGCACATTTTATCCCTTGTAACATGTTTTCATTGGTTTCAATTCTTTTAGAGCAGACTCTCATCCTTCACCCCTTTTCTGTTAAATAGGTGTCACTTGGAACACATTTTCTGATACCCAAAACGTTTCTCTATTGTTAGTCTGACATTATGAACTCCAGTCGACTTGCACTATAAACTCTTAAATAGTGACAAATGTTTGCACAAATCAATTTGTCCCGCACATAGACAATTTGTGCTGTTAATGGTTTCCATCATTCAATGCCAGCTTCTCCTCATCCTCCTCTTTTGAACGTCATCATCCATCTTTGAGTATTTCTCTTTTCTCAATAGTGTCATCTCGTTAAACATTCTGCGATACCGGACTAACATTTCCTCCTTTTTGTCAAGAGTTTATTGATATCACATTTGGCTTCAGCTTTGAATTCGTTATCATCAGCAATAAATAAGAACATTTATCGGCAGGGGTACCTCAAAATCCTCATATTCCACAAAGTTCTCTGGAGATTCCATAAGAACAATTGAGATAACGTATGTTACGTTTTTACCAATAAGCGATCTATGAACCATATAAAGTAAAGTATTTATGCACGCAGGATCTTTATATAAGGTCTTTCATTTCATTGCACCATCACTTCTTTTCATCTTCGCCGCGCTCTATGATCGCCATTCAAGTCGAGATTATCAATTTCTACATCATTTGGCCATGTCTCTTGCGTATGGCTTCCCTATTTGAAAATCGTTGTTTTTCTCACTCGAAAACGTGACGTCACTTGTGTAGAATAATATATATACAATTATATAAAATGTATGTATAAATAAGATGTAGAGGTATGGGAACGATTAAAATATATCCACGAGCAAGTCCAATGATTAAATAAATTCCGTCTGTCGACAGAGAGAATGTCTACGTGAAATAATCGAGACTGATTCCAAAATCTTTAAATGATTTTGAGAGTCAGCCTGGTGTAAGATTCTAAAACAATCTATTTTATATGTATTAGCAAAAGCCATGATCAAAGTGTAGTATCTGTTCTTAATAGATGCTGTACTTACATTTGTAACTTTTCCTTGACCACATGGTTAAGATCAAAGTGTAGTATATGTTCTTAACAGATGCTGCACTTACATTTGTAACTTTTCCTTAGCAATGGAAGGGGAACCCCTTCCATGCTAAGGCATTTTTAGTCGCATGCAATCACTCCATCGGTCGGTCTGTAGCACATTTACATTTTTTTTAAGCAAGGGGTATGGAGTAACATTTTTATCCCCCGATTTATCAGAGAGGAACCTATTTTTCAATGGGTCTGTCTTTCTGTTAGTCCGGATGATTGGCAGATAACCGTCCATTAGTTTTCCTGAATTTTTTATTTATTTAAGTCATTTCAGCCTATTTCTCGGTCATTTTAGTTTATTTTTAAGAATTTTATGTCAATCCTACATTCACACATTCATTCATTACAAGAGAGAACGCAACTAATGGCAATCGGCCTTGTTTTGGAAGTAGGCAAAAATGAGTGCCAGTCTATATAAATACCGGTAATGGTTGATTTGCGATAAACTGCAATAACTGAAGATATATTTTAATCGTTCCCATACCACCTCCATTTATTAGTACAAACATTTTATATAATTGTATATATATTATTTCACACGAGGTCCCATTCCTTTATTCTCATATACCCCTGAGTATTTGCTTTTTACATAATCAGTGGTTGGAAATTATCGTGTATGGATTGGCTTCGAATAAGGCTCTTAATCGTTATCAATATCCGATAGCTGACTACGATGCTCATCATCTTCAAGACTCTTGTCACTGCCACGAAATTTCTTAAACCACTATTGTGCTTTGCATTCAGTTCCTGGTTCGTGATATCACGAGCTGTTTCGGCCTAGCTTAAATTGAAATAAGAAAATGATGCAAATTTGCTGTTTTTTCCATCTTGTATTAAACGTTCTGAAAATAAGACAATTGTTTCAAAACAATTGTAATTCAAACGACTGGATAGAACAAAACCCTCTTTAAAATGATATATGAAGTAAAGGTATTGAAAAGAACTGTGAAAATACATCATTTGAAATCAGAATAAAAAATTCTGCAATATATATATATATATATATATATATATATATATATATATATATATCAGCCAGAAAGATAAAAAAGCATTGCATGTGATATGGCTGGATCTTGCAAATTCATAAGGTTCAGTTCTGCACCACTTAATCCGAATGGCTTTTGACCTTTTTAATTTCCCTACTAAGGTTGGTGAAATTATAATGAAATATTTCAATTCAGCTTTTATGAAATTTACTGTAAACAATTATACAATGAAGTGGAAGACCGTTGAGATCGGCATTAAGATGTGTTGTGTGATTTCCTCACTTCTTTTCATTCTGGCCATAGGAATTACATTGCGTTGTGCAGCAAACACGGCAAAAGGAGTGATGACTACTGAGCTATTGATTCTTCCTCCATCCAGAGCTTTTATGGATGATACCGCCGTTCTAGTCCATCCCAAACTGATGCACTTCTAAAAATAGCATGACCGCTTCACATGGGCGAGAATAAAAGCTAAGTTAAAGAAAAGCTGAACATATCTACCCGGAAGGTTGAAAATTTGGTGTTACCAACATGGTCTTTCGTGGCCCTTACAGGTGTATGAGATTGCATTATTTTGTGTTGAACGAATCAATTATTTGCTAATAGAAACCTGCATAAGTGGCTTGGAGTTCCTCCTTGCTTTTCAAAAATAGGTTTGTATACTAATTCTGGAAACCTACAGTTCCTAATATCTTAAATGGTAGAAGAGTTTAAAATTGGAAAAGTGAAAATCTATATAATGATGGGAGACTCAGTAGACGACATCATTAAAACAGTATATCCAGAAAGAAAATTCAAGGACAAAATGGTCAGCCGTTAAGATCACACAGGAGGTGGAATGTAGTCTACGACTGCAGGACATAATAGGCGTCACTCAAACTAATAAAACTGAACTGGGTAGTACGAGCAGCAGGGTATTCTCCAAAGAGGAGCCCTCCCCCCCAAAAAAAAGAGAGATGGCGATCGAAGAAGTCAGGATGTTTGAGGAAGAATAAAGAACAGCCATTGCTCTCACTGGAATGGCATCGAATCAACTAAATTATTATGGAAATCTTTCATTTCAATGGTATGATTGGCAATATCATTTCTTCTTCTCTCTGCATATGATCTTCTACTAAATTCGATCAACCTAAAATGATGGGGATATACTGATTCAGACCTGTGTTTTTCATGTAAACACGATTGAGATACTTGTTCCATATATTATCTACGTGGCGACGTAACAAGGTGTTGGACATAATTATGGAATTGTTGACAACAACGTAGAACAGCAATTACAGCAGTTACAATCAAGGAACTTATAATTCACTTTCACAAAGAAGGTAAATGCACTGTAGGGAAGAAAAAATCTAATGTGAAGCTGCTGAATGGAGGCAATAACTGGAAGATTTCTGTGGATCTCAATACATCTCTACAATTTCCAATCCACATGATCCAAACAGAAAAGCGACCAGATATTGTAGCATGATCCGATTCAAAGAACAGTGCCCTCATCATACTAATGACAATCTCATTGGAGGAAAGCCAGAATGAAAAGAAA
The DNA here is from genome assembly GCF_053919585.1 of Euprymna scolopes. Taxonomy (NCBI): domain Eukaryota; kingdom Metazoa; phylum Mollusca; class Cephalopoda; order Sepiida; family Sepiolidae; genus Euprymna; species Euprymna scolopes. The sequence goes on along the minus strand of NC_136512.1, from coordinate 40,208,336 downwards.
AAGAAAAGCGATATGAGACACTGGATGGCGACTACATGTAAAAAGGTTAGAAAGTCCATGGGATTCCTATTGAGGTTAGTTGTCGTGGATTTTTAGGACACTCAGTCATCTCTTGTTTTACAAAAAATAGGAATCTGAAAGTTGCCTCTTGTTTTACAAAAAATAGGAATCTGAAAGTTGCCTCTGATCATCTTAAAGAGTATAGCTCAATATGCATCAAGCTGGATTTGATTGAGAACAAAAAAACTTCAGCATGTACAAGCGTTATAATGTTTCCTTGTTGATCTCTTTTATTTTTTTTAATATCCTGCCCGGTGGAAAAAGTTGCTTGGTAGCACCAGGAGTGGCAGTACCACATTGAGCTACCAGTACTGTGTTATCACCCTGGTTGGTGCCTGATGAGGGCAGGGTATCGCACATGTTTTCATATGCTGTATAATAATATACATATTATATATGCGCAGATCATAACGTTATAATTATAAAATCACTCTCGCCGTCTAGACATTTACGCTTTATATAAATGTTAATTTTGACTGTATTTCTCACGGTTAACATTGGCTGTGTGGCTTGTTCTTTGCGAATGGAGTCAGAGGTGGCTTCGTGGCCGAGTTCGGCTGTAATCGTAACTCCCTACACTGATGATCCCCGAAAGGATGAAACACTAGTGTCTGTATGTATTAAAAAACTATATATATATATATATATATATATATATATATATATATATATATATATAACATTAAGAATTTCTGAATTTGCAGGATAAGAACAGATTTCCGCAAATCGTTGTTTTTCTTGTTTTATTTTCGTTAATAAAATGTCTTTTAGTGACAACAAAGAATAAACATATCCATGCAATTATGTTCCGTGGGATTTTTCAATATTCCAACATTTTTATTGGAAAAAACAGAAATGGTTTTCTTTTTGAATGTCAAAGGACATATAACTAATTCATTATCTCCGTCGTGAACAACACGCATATATTTTCTCATTTTTATGAGATCTTGTGGTCTATGCAAGAATACACATGAATATACGCACATACGCACACCCATATACACATATATACACATACATACATGCATACACATATATTCATACATATATTCAAACACGCATTCTGATCTGCATTTATGTATAAACACGCAATTCATATATCCACTGTATTATACAATATGTGCATGCTTGAATTTGTTTAGAATTTATTTTTTATATAATATCTATCCAATTATATGAACAAAAGTTCAAAACACACTAACACTCAAACACACATACATACATGCATACATATATATAATACATTTCTCGCTGAAAATAATAAATTTCTTCACATTTGACAAATAAAAAATAGCTTTATAGAAAAAGTAAATGCAATAAATCGTTGCGCAATAAATATAAGTGCTGCGAAATAAGTTAATCCGCAATACGGGTAATAGTAAAAATGTACTTATGAATTCCTTAAGAACCTGATCATGGCTGATAGAATTAAAGCAAGTTAAATGTCTGAATTAAATAAACGATGCCATTCGAAATTCCGTATAGGTTCCCGAATTCACTACGATACACCTGAAGAAGATCAGAGGTTACATCGACTTAAACGTCGTGAGAATAACATTAAAGATCGGAACAGTAGTCCAAACAATACGAGTAATACAAACATAAAAGCATCTGATGCCATGTGACCTATTTAAAATTCGCATTAAACCACGAACATATACATCATTTTCAGACTTACAACAACCGGCAACAACACTGGATGTATCCTTTTTGTTCTCTCTCCACGATAGGCTGACTCTTCAGGGTTAATACCACTATAAAAAGAAGAGAAAAAACTTAGGAACGAACAGTCTTCCTGTTATTTGAAATTTCTTACTGAATTCCCCGGTAGTGACACATCAAGTGATTAGCAATAAATTAACTCCTTCTCAAAGAGAAGGTAAAGCATGCGAAAGTGGACTTCGTAATCCCCAAAAAAGACAACGCTTCAGCCCAGCAGCAACAAAACAACTACTGAAATGATTGTCGAGGGCGTATCTGCGACTTCTATGATTTTTCAAATTGATACTGTGAATTGGTCACGATATTTTTCCACGAAAAGAACCCTCGCCTGGTGAATGTATTTAAGTATACTGCAATATAAATCATTCAGTTGTTTAAGGGAAATTCAGAACTAAATAGAATGAAAAAATGTTGAGTTTTAAATGAATACAGAACCTCTGATTATTTAGTCCAATAACCTAACCACAATGCTGAATCTGTAATACAACTTCAATATTCTGAATCTCAATTGGAATTTGTTTTTGTAACTGCGAAACATTCAGTTCCCTACATCTCTAAATGAATTGTAAATGTAAAAACGACTTAACTTAATACTTATTCGTGTTGACTAAAAAGACTGAAGTTCCTGATTTGGGAATTGACCAATTTTGTTTTGTTGCGCTGTTTTTGCAACACCATAAAACCTGCTATTTAACAATGTCAATAGATTCGTATTGCATATTTTTCTGTTCCTCTCTTTTACCGTTTCTTTCTTTTTACCGTTTCTTTCTTTTTATCGTTTTTTTCTTTTTACCGTTTCTTTCCGTTATTCGTCTCACCACGTTTAACTCTTTTATCATTCCCATCTTTTGCGGTTTCTTTTTTTTTTCAGTTCCAATCTTTTACCGTTTCTTTCTCTATATTCCTATCTTTTTCTGTTCCTAGCTTTCACTATTTCTCTCATTCCGTTCCTTCCCATTCGTCTCATATTTCAATTCGTTTTTACCGTTTCTTTCTGCCATTTCTTTTTTTTTACCTTTTCTCTGTTTCTGTTCCACTTTTTACCATTTCCCTCTTTTACCTATTTTAAAAAAAATCTTTTACTGTTTTTCTCGTTCTATTTTAATATTTTACCGTTCACTTCTTTCCATATTTCTTCTTTTGTCCCTCTTGGAATTATTCTTTGGAATTATTCCTTTCATTAAAACATCTATTTCTAAAAATTCTTAGTTTAATGTCTTCTTTTGTTCTTCATGTTTTTCCAATTTTCCAGTTGAGACCAAAAATACGAATCATTTATTTTCCATTTTATGTTCTTGGAGCCTAATGGATCTTTGCATCAGGGATTCAGGATTCAATGATATGATTAGCATTTCTAAGGTTATTCTTTGTCCTTTTAAAGATGTTTTTCAGTTAAGAAAACTCTATAAATAATCCGGATATTAAAACGATTTTACAATGACAATAACAACGCCATAAGTAATTATTGGAATCCAATATAATTATATATATGTATAATTGTATGCGTATGTAATTGTATGCGTATATAATTGTATGCGTATGGAATTGTATACGGATGTAATTATATACGGATGTAATTATATATGCATATAACATACCCATATGATTATATACATATATAATTATATACATATATAATTATATATGTAAATAATCATAAAAATTATAAGGAATCATATACATAATAAGTAATAATTGTGTTGACGCACTGGTTCTCATTATATCACCGAAGTTAAGCGACGTGGAGATTGGCTAATACCAGATGGGTGACATTTGGTAACGCTAGGCGTTGCATGTCATCTGCCTATGACCGTCGGGATATATATGCGGCTGGGAAGCGCTTTTGAATTTGATATTTCCTGTAAACTCCCTCTTTCTGAGGAAGCCGACATAGCGCGAGCAGGCAATGTCATATGTCATTTGGAAGCGCGTTTTTCGCTGTATAGAATTGTATTATTCGTTACCGTTCTCAATATTCTCATTCATAATTTAGCAGGCTTTTCGACAGCATGGACGAAATTCAAATTCATATGATTTTCTTGTTCCAGTTCAAACTAGGCCGAAAAGCTGCCGAGGCAGCTCGTGATATCAATGATGCGTTTGACTTAAGAACCACTAACGAACAACGGTGGTTCAATAAATTTTGCAACGGTTACGAGAGCCTTGAAGATGAAGACATTCGTAGCCAGCCGACTGTGGTTGATAACGAACGTTTGAAAACCTTAATTAAAGCCACATGAATTTAACGATAATAAAAAATATCGTCGTTATGAGGTTTCTTCTACGCTCCTTCTGCACAGCAAAAACAATCCATTTCTCGAGCAGATTGTGATGTGTGATGAAAAATGGATACTCTACGACAATCAGTAACATTCAGCATAGTGATTGAATGCCAGAGAAGCTCTACAACATTTCCCGAAGCCGAAATTACCCCCCCCCCCCAAAAAAAAAAAAGGTTATGGCGATTGTTTGGTGATCTGTGGCCGGTCTCCTCCATCACAGCTTCTTGAGTACGGGCAAAACGATTACTGCAGATAAGGACTGCCGACAAATTGACGAAATGCACCAGAAGATCCAACATATGTGCCCGAGATTGGTCAATATGAAAGGGCCAATAACATAACAACCTTCGCCTGCATGTTGCAGAAGCTGAACGAATTGGCTACAAGACTCTGCCGTATCCGCCATATTCATCAGACCAGTCGCTCACCAATTACCAATTTAAGCATCTCGAAAATCTTCCTGCGTGAAAATGCTTTAAAAGCCGAGATGATGCCGAATCGATCTTCAATGACTTCATCGCTTCCAGAACACTGGATTTTTATGCTGATGGTATAAATAAACTTGTTTCTTGTTGACAAAAATATGTCGATTCTAATGGTTCTTATTTCGATTTATTTAGTTTATTATGAAAGGAGTTATGATCTTTTGAAGAAAAATTTTATATATAATATTTTATATATAATAAGGTAATCATATATAATTATAAAAAGGCAGTTGCTTGTCTAGTCGTACTCAATCGCCATGATACAGATAAGCTGGCTGTGGATGACAAAAATAAAGAAAAAACTCTAAATCATGTATTTACTCGACAGGATTGCTTGATCTCCTTGTGCCATCATGACTGTGCAGAAGTTTGAATTAATTCGCAAGGATTTCTGGTACAACGGATAAAAGTGTTAAGTTATAATCAGTTCTCAGTGATCGTCATCTGGATATTGAATGTTCAATAAAAAGTAGTATTCCTTAATAACAATTAGTCTCACAATATTTCCAGTACTCTGCACTTATTTCAATAATCTTTGCAAAACATTTTTGCAACAGTCGTTTACCATTTATTTCTTGCTGATGACGTTTTTTTTTAAATTTGAATTCTTTAAAAAACCTGATTTTTTTCATAGGAGACATTTATTTATGCAATACTATGACGAAACCTTGATCAGATTTGTTGCAAAACGAAAGTATTAAATCTAAAAGCCAATAAACATTTTGTCATGAAAATATAAATTGAATCTTGGCAGGTGCTCTGATCAATTTCAATTCGTGTCAAGATATAAACGCATAATTGTGACATAATGTTTTTTTTTTATTATTAATTTTAGTTTGTATTTTCTCTACAAACTTATGTAATTATTCTGCAATTTTTAAATCTAATAGGAATAATCTCTATTTGTATAAAGTTAGGTATGTGCATGAAGAGACGGCTTTAGCTATTGTGAGACCCTATGCAAAACGGATTGCGTATGGCTCTGTGTGGGTAGGGATAAGGATAATAACTGGAAATAAGATAAAAAAATGAATCAATGTAGAGCCTATGAAAACCTAGGGAGGAGGATGCGGCCGCATTGATTACAGTGGCTTAAGGCCGGCCCTGTGTGTGTATGGTTATATATTAATATGTTTAGGATTCCCTAACCGATCATTATGAATATGCACGAGTGGTCTGAATGTGGGATATATGCAGTTTAAATTGGGTGTAATGCAGCTATAAATCTTCTAACGTTTATCCTATTTTACAGATAGCGATTTTTTATTTGCTAATTTCAAATAGCTAATTTAGTTTCTTTTAAATATTTTAAAACGCTTTTTGAGATCATAACATGTGCATGCCCTCTCATTTGAAAATTCAAATGTTTCAGATTTGCGTGGCATCTTCCCATAGTCATTAGACACCAATGAAGCATATTTCCTGAATGTCAATTTCTTAAGACTCCTTGAGCTTTAAATTTCAGGTATTTTCTGCAATCAAAATCATGTAACAGATTTTGATCAAAATTCGAAACAATCTAATTTATAAAACTCACTATGTCTGTTGTCTACATATTTTCAAACTCTATCTCTTCTAAAACTAAAAGTCGCAGAGCAGCGCCAGAGATCTCAAATGTTGGGGTTTTTTATGGATCGTTCTTTTATGGGTCTTCAGCCAGTTAAAATAGTTTTTAAGAGATCAAAAATGGGTCAAAATTGGAAAAATCGTTATACATTTTGCACATTCATCTTAGTTTATTTTTAATCAATTCATATACGTGTCATGTTGGTACTGTGGTAACGTCACTAGCTTTGAATGCTACAGTTTTGCTTTCGGTTGCGATTCTAGCTGATGGCACCCAAATACTTTTTTTTTTACTTTTGAAATCACGACTCCATAATAATATATACAAAATCTTGACAAATGAAAATATCATATTTAAGCGTATTTTACGATCAAAACCTGCCCCCCCCCTTCGCTAGTAGATTATAAACACAAGGTTTAGTAGTATTATATCTTAATTTTAATCTGTGTAAGGAATCATAAACATGGTCCAAAACTATTCTATTTTGGCATTTATTTGGGATGGCTATATTTCTAGTTTTATGTATAACTAGATGTATCCGACAGTGCCCGATATTAACCGTAACATTACATTCCTTAAAAAATGAAGTAAAAAAAAAAAAAAAACAGAAAAAAACGGATACATGTGCATATGAGTATTATGCTTTTCTAAACAATTCACTTCTTGTAAATAAAAAAAAAAATACTCGAGCTGAGATCAAAACCAAAACCTAAAGGCAGTGAGTCAAGTTCGATAAGCATTAGCACAACTGAACACTATCTCCAAAAGGTGTTTTCAAATCTTGTTATTCTTAACAAAATGTGAACGATTAGCGCATGCACAGTCGTGAAGCAGCAAACAGATAAAAATCCGATGGCCTCCACGTACCAATTTTTTAATTTTGCCCTTTTAGCAGCCTTTTTTCTAAATAAAAAACGGACTAAAACGGTTTTCACATGTCTGAATATCCTATATACCAAATTTAAAGTCTTTAGATAATAAAATTGTTGCGTATATAGGTTAAAAAGTGTCCTCACACACATTCTCACTTTTATAGATGCATAGATAATACGCTGAGCCACTTTATCTTCATAGTGATGACTTATGTACTTACAACTTAGCCAGTGAGGGTTAGAGACATTTGTTGTATGGAGACAAATTATACAATGGATATGAAAGGCTTAAATCTGATAACCTACAGAAGATTAAATCTGGTCAGTACAGGAAAACTTTGATAGTTTAGTTACATTGAAAGAATGGGTGAGAGTTATGCGGGTTAGATGTAGAACAGTTGATGTAACAGGGTCAGTTGGCAGGCAAAAATCAAGGATAACATGGAATGAAGTAATAAGGATAAAATTTAGAGAAGCGGAATAAATAAAGGCTTGGTTAGTTAGACGGTCAATTTCTAAAAGCAGTCCATCATATGCCAGCCCTGGTGCTACCAGATAAGGCTGTCTGAAGGTATCGGATTCCTGATTTAAATGCACTGACGATTGATATTATTGTTTCCTTTCCCTTTGGAAAACTGCAAAGCTAAGAACAAAAACAACATTTTTTTTCTACAAAACAATCAAACTAAATACCATGAATAAATATTTGAAAATATGAATAACTTGAAACATAAAAATATTTTCCAAAATTACTGAATTTGGTATCAAATAACCCGAAAAAGGTTGATATGTCGTAAAATAAAACAAACAAATCACATGCCAGCATGTAAAACTGACGTGATGATGATGATGATGATGATGATGATGATGATGATGATGATTAACATTAGGAGTATTTTTAAATTAAATGTTTTATATTTATTACATGAAATACATGAACATATTTATAATTCCATATTTTTTGTATTTTTCTTTGTTGTTTACCTAACCATGAAATTTACTGAATTTCTGCACATTGTGTTTTAATACTGCTTTTATAGTTTGTTATGTCTTTTCTACGCCAGCACTTGTTTAATTCAACGATGATCAAAACATCATTATTTACCGCAAGAGTTCGAGAGTGTGATCTGTTTCGGAGCATAATTGAACCTCATAACAAAATGATTTCACATGAAACAGAATATTTGTTTATTCAATTAGTATTATTTTTGTTTCAGTTAGTCTAAAGCAAAAATGAACGAAACTTCTGCTTTTCATTGTTCAGTTGAGAAATAAAACGAGAAATAAAGAGTTGGTTTCATTGCATAATCTGCAATCGAATGAATCATTTGATTTTAATAACAATGATCGATTTATCATTATCATTGATTATGTTAATGCCTCTTCTTTATGAAAGAATCACTTGGGCTTTCACCAATGTTCTGAACCCTGTTTTGCTTCAGGCGAAAGCCCTTTTTTTTCTTTTTTTTTTTTTTTTTTTTGAAAAACCTCTCATGATCGACTTTCACTTCAGATTTTAAATGGGAGATGTATATCCGGTCAGTTGCTGCGGTCATTGGAAAAATAATTGGATAATTCTATCACTTCAGAAAAGTACTTGACTAGAATGCAGTCTTTTACCTCTATATACGATTTGCTTTCCAGACTTTTCATCGTATGGGCACTTTTATTGATAGTACACACATGAAATTCTAGTCTCCTTTGAAGTAATCTCCTCCAGCCGCAATGCACTTGTACAATTGTAACAACTTTAGAAGGCCAAATAGAAGTCCTCTTGTTTGAGCACGTCAATGACTCTCGTCACAGCTTCTTTCATCTCCTCAATTTTCTCATAACAACAGCTGTTAATGTTTTCCTTGAGCTTAGGGAATAACCAAAAGTCACAGGGAGCAAGGTCTGGACTATAGGAAGGATGAGAAACTGTCTTGATGCCCATCTTGGTCATATAGTCTTTTCTGACCACGGCTGGGACAAACTTCGCACAAATCTTCTGCATCTTCAGTTGCTCACAAACATCAAATTGTGCACTTATTGTCTCTTTAGGTCCAGATTGCATTTTTGAAATTCACCAGTTGTGACACTTAGGGTTTATTCCAATTCCTGCTGTAGCTGTTCATTAGAACCGGAAATAAAACATTAGTCGGATGTATAGCAATAACATACTGAATTTTCAAAAGTCTACAACAATTAAAAATGCCTGTACAATAAAAGTTTGGAGACTTATTGAAGGCACCTCGTATAAGAGCTATACACCATGAGATGAAGAAACTGCTGGCAAATGTTAGAAGCAATGCTCAGAGTACCGTTTCCTACTTTGATAGAATTCAAAATAGACTTTGAAATCTAGCGGGGATAATTTCTACACTTCCTCACAAGAGACATTGCTAGTCTTTCTCTACTCTTTTATTATTTCCATGGAATATAGACAACTAATATTTAATTTCTATATATTTTATAGGATGAACTCATCTTACTACCACAATGGAAAAAGACTGCTTTTCCTTCCTCTATGTGCTTATTATCAGGTTGATTAGAAAGTTCTTGCAGATTTTAACTTTTAAATTCAGATGAACATATGTCGGTTCAAACAAACATGTATTGATCGAAACAAGCACCATTAGAATCAACGGACTTTTGCCAATGCAAAACGAGTGTATTTATGCCAGTAACATAAAAATCATGCATTCTGGTGGCCATGACGTCGCTGGGGGCGTTTTTAATATCGTTTAGGTTTTTGAAGCATTTCTCACACAAAACGTTACTTGAAAAAGTGGTAGTCGGTAAGTGAGAAGTTCGGAGAGTATGGTGGATGAGGCAGAGTTTTTTTAGCTCAATTTGTTCACCTTCTGTAGGGTCAGTTTAGCAACGTGTGGTCAGGCATTGTCATGGGGGAGATTTGGGCCTTTTCTGTTGACTAATGCTGGGTGTTGTTATTGAAGTTTCTGATGCATATCATCTATTTGTTGACAGTAGTTCTCTACCATAATGGTTTCGCGTTATTCGAAAATCTGTAATAGATGAGACCACCAAATAGTCAGCATAACCTTCTTTTGGGGCAACTCGGGCTTTGGGAAGTGTTATGGAGCTTCGTCGGCATCTACTCATTGAGCTGAGTATTGCCAGTTGTAAAAAACCTACATTTTATCGCAAGTCACAACCTGGCCGAGAAACAGGTCGTTCTTGTTGCGTAAAAGAATGGAAGATGACACTTCATAACAATGTTTCTTTTGGTTATTGTTCAATTAGTGAGGCACCCATTTATTAAGTTTTTTTGTCTTTCCAATCTCTATCAAGTGGTTCGAAATCTTTATTTACACTACGTCTATTTCAAAAACAAGTTCTCGAACAGTTGTGCGTGGATTGACTTTGATTAATGCTCTTAATTCATCGTTGTCAACATCTGATTGCCGACCACAATACTCATCATCTTCAAGACTCTCATCGCCACCACGAAATTTCTTAAATCACAATTGTACAGCAGTGGTTCCTGCACCAAACGTTTCATTGATATCGCGAGCTATTTCAGCAGTTTTTCAGTCTAACTTGAATTGAAATAAGAAAATTATGAGAATTTGCTTTTTTTCCATCTTGTATTCAACGTCCTGAAAAGAAGATATAATTGTTTTAAAACGATTGTTATTTAAACGACTAAATAGATTGAAAACGCTTTTCAAAATGATATATAAAAGTAAAGGTATTAACAAAAACTTATTTGAAAATACATCATTTGAAATCAAAATTTAAAATTCTGCAAGAACTTTCTTGTCAACCTTATATTTTGTATGGTCATTATGACAATGAGGATGATGACTGTAAGTTGTGAAATGTTCTGTAAAGATGTTGTTATTAGGAATTGCTGGCATATGCTCTGCTGATTACTGATTGTGTTGTTGTAAGTTGTGTTAAAGATTAATTCGACAGCAATTCATGAGTAAATAATAGTCAATATGATGTTGCTGGTTGCTATTGCACATCATTCATTTCGTATGAATCACACGATTGTTGGCATAAATCGAGTACTTATTGCCAGCATTTTTAGGTGAAAGTGTTTCTGTGGGTTTGAACTTAGTACACTCAGGTTGTTAGCCCATGTATTTAACTACTTATCTATCGTAATCACCATGCTGCTGATGTTGTTGTTGCTTTCTAAAAAGACATTGGGTACTTACCGAAAGGACCATGTGAAGGTTGCCAACATTCCTAAGTGTTTCGAAATTGGCACCTCCAAGTTTACAGTCCATGTTTCTATTGTTTCCTTTTTGATGCTTTTCTCGCAGGGAATATAAAGTGAGAAAAAAAAATGGAAATACAGAGTAAATACAAAACAGAGGAAGTGATTCAATCACAACGTATTCATTACAGATTAATCCGTCTTCCCTGAGCTCATATCTTCATTTATGATATTCTTCACAATGAGTGAAATTTAATGTTGAATAAAAACAATGTTTTTTTTTAAGCATTTTGAAAGGCTTTTTGTGAGTATAATATGTGCACAACGTCTCATTTTAAAATGATGGTGTTTCGGATTTGCGTTAAATTTTTCCCATAGTCATTAGATATAAATGAAGCAAAATTCCTTGAATTTCAGTTTATTCTTAAGAACTCTTAAGCTGAAGCATTAAATTTCAGACATATACTGCAATCAAAACTACAGACATATACTGCAATTAAAATCGAATGTTGATTAATATTGAAAAAAGAAGAAGATTCTAAACATAAAGCAATGTTACACTCTTCCTCCTCCTCTTCATTCTTGGACTGATTTGTTCTCATTTGAGAGCTCATCAGTCCAATCATGGGGGGGGGGGTCTTGGATATGACCTTAAACTATATCAGATGGTGAGGCCCCAGCTTGCGGGCTCTGGGGAGTGTGGAGCCACCCTTTAATTGCCATTGCTCCCAGGTCCACTCTGACCCGGACTGGTAGTACCTGTTAGCGTCCCAACTATGGGTTAAATAGAAACCGACTTAAAAAAAACAAAAACAAATATACTCTATTAAAAAATTGTTCTTCAAAATCACTGGATTCGCCATTAAATAACCTGAAAAGGGTTGATATGCCGTAAAACAAAAACAACCAACAACCAACCAATCATTGGCAATTACTAAATGCCCACTATGGCATTAAATAATGACTACAACCCGCATTAAAATCCATTTGGCTTTATATCTAACTCTCCTAAGTAAACAGGTACAGAGAAGGAGTTTTTTCTTAACTTCCGTTCACCCAAAACAAAGAACGTTGCCACTGATATACAAGGGCTTAATGTGAATTAGCGGCCATACTTACAGTTGTATCTAACGTGGGAAGTAGTAGAGACAAGACCCCGACGACTCGTGTTCAACAGTCACGTGTATAATATGTCCATATTATATGTTTCTTGTCTATGTAAATTGTGAATTATGGCTTTGTACCCTCTACAGCCACCAACACGAAAATTCCAACACAGCGAATATGATGAGGAAGCACAGAGCACATGTTCTTAGGATAGGGCGGTCATTGCAGAGGCGCTGCCATAGTTTAATATAATCAAGATTGCTAATGATTAGTATCAAAGTAAACAGTTTTATTCAGTTTAATCAGTGGTTAAGTAGTTAACAACTCGAACTGACAGCTTAGGTGTGCCAGGGTTCAAATCCAGTTCATTCTACAGAAATATTTTTACTTAAAGATGTTTGTTATAGTAAGTTAATCTACTTATTTCAAGAATAAATGAACATCAAGAAACAGTGGATGTTGTTGGCGGTATAAAGGATCTGATCTTGACAATTACTCTGATAGAAATGGGTCAATTTTGGTGACCTTTTATCTGTTGGACAGAGCTATTCGTCTTGAATAATTCTGGGACTTACACCTTTCCATGCTTTGCCACTCCACTTTGGGATGTAACTTTAACTTAACTTTATTGCTTATTGCCTGAGACGCTTCATCTGGAGAATGCCGATGGGGCTGCACAGGCAATTTTTAAACTATTGGTGGCAGTTATACATATCTTCTGTAATATTCCTTTGTTTATACACTTTTGTTGATTTTACCTCCGTGTTTGTTTTGATGATTACAAGTCTTGCAAGATCACAACAATATTCAAGGAGCAAATCTAAGCATTGAAATTATCAAAAGAAAAATTCGAGGCTACAACAACCGACAATAGCACATACCAACCGTATACTTTCTGGAGTGGTAGAATGATTCAACCATTTTTTTTTTCTGGGGTCAACATTTGATTTCTATATGAGATGCATAAGATATTCAAATATTCCATTTCAGTTCTCTTTTATCTCTGAAACTTTAATTTCGTAAAAAAGTTAGTAATATTAATTTTCCTCTCAGTTATTGACCAGTTAACTATCTTATATTATATCTTTCTTTTAGTCAGGGTTTATTTGTAGGGGAAGTATCTTCATGCCAGTTTGTGCTGACAAATACCTATATAGAGAGGCCTTAGGCACTCGAAAACAAAGGCATTCAAGTTCTCTCCATTATGCATTCAAGATGTCTTCTGGGATATGTTATCCCAGTGGAAGGGAACGGGTTAAACAAAGATTTTTTTAAAAAGCTGTCACTGTCTGCTTGGATCATGAATTGCTTCATTTTAATCTCTGTAAGAAATTAGTTTCTGTCGAGTTTGCCGCCAAACTGAAATGAATAATTCATGCTTTGTGTCTTGTGTAATGATCACAATTCTTTAATTTATTATAAGCAGGCCAACACTTATCGATAGTGGAATCGCCAAACTAACCGAACCATACAGCATTGAATAATAAATTATGAGTCAATTGTCAGGGGACGAGGGTGGCGACCGGAGAATCAAGTGGGGACTTATTAAGAAAGAAAAAAATGCTTTTTTAAGATAAAAGATAAATAATGAGAGAAAATGTGTGAATGGAAACTGTATGAAAAATACAGAAAAAAATAATTTGAATATTTATATAGTAATAACTACAAACCTACCTATATATTAATACCGTTGTCACAACCTACGAACCTAGCAATGCTATAGAAATGTTAATATCGTCACCATTGCTAATATGATAGTCGTACATATTGGGTCAATCAGAATGTTTGCCACTGTTCTTTAGCTTGATGGACTAAACTTGACCTGATGTCAACTGGTCCTTTATGCAAGCGTACAAATATTTTACTGTTTGATCTAAATTGACTAGCCATATAGACATTCAATATAGAAATAAGCTTGAATGCTTATAAAATACTATTTTCGAGTGTATGAATTTTTTTTTATAGGATTTTCTCAGGACAACCTGGCATTAGGATACGTTTCCCTACAAGTAAACCCTTTCTAAATATTCAAAATCACGTGGCCCAAATAAAATCTCCAGTATGATTAAAACACGCTGGCTTTTATGAGAAATGATGTACCTTTTCCAAGTGATGTTACCTCAAGTAACAGTACGAAGATGGATAATCTACCAGACTAGATGAATTCTTGCCTTGGAATCCGTTAAAACCAAAAGACCACAAGAAAGATATACTGTAACATATTTAAATGGTCAATCAGAGAAAGGACAATATTGTGTGCTCAACTTCTTTACTATGTGTCTGATATAGAAATCAAATGTTAGCCACAGGAAGGGGGCCCCTTGATTTCTGAGAACTTCGACTGAAGTAAAATCAAACAAAAAATAGCTGATGCTTATTGTCATGTAAAGTCGTAAGCTGTGTGAGTTAAGAAAGTGGAAAGTGGAAATTTTAGAAAACGCAGAACGCTCCCCCACAAATGAACACATCTATATATTAATAGTTATCACTACCTACGAAACTAGCTACGTTATGGAAATGTTAATATTTAAGCAATTGCTAGCAGGATAGTATTAAATATTATGTTACTCAGAATATTTTTACTATGGGCATTTGATTTGATAGAGATTAACCCCGAGGAGAGCTGACCTTATATGTATACATAGATATTTTAGAGGTTGGTCAAATTTAAAATCTGTTGTGATGTTTTGTTAGTTCTTTGATGTGAAAAGGTACTTATTTAATTAGGTTAGCTCTTCATGTGATAATTGATAAATCTGTTTGATTTCCTTCCAAAATATTGTTTATATAAAATTAGATATCTGTATATGTTTATATATGTGTATGTACAAGATTCACTTCTAAACTAATTAACCGATCATTATAAATTTCGGCAAATAGCTTCTAGATGTGAGATTAGATAGTGTAGACTATATTCCGTTTTATTTAGTTTTATGGAAACGGGTCAGAAAGGGGTGGAAACACTTTGTGATCACTTAGATAATTTCAATTTGTGTAAAATTGTGATACATATTAGACAGGAATGAATAGGTATTCCTCAACTTTCAATTTTTTAGTATCTTAAAACGTTTTAGGAGGCATAATATGAAACACAAGCTCCCATTTAAAAATTCAAATATTTTGGATTTTTATTGAATTTGATCTACAATAATCAGATATCATAAGCAAGATTCACTGAATTTACATTTCTCAAGATCTCTCAAGTATTTAATTTTAGACATTTTCCAGAATCAAAATTATGTAATGGATTTTTATCAAGATTGAATAAGGATTCTAGAAAAAGGTTTTAGTGAAATTATATGTCGATTTTAATCTTCTTAAAGAGATATAAAATTCGTACAAAACTGTTATGCCTCGGGAATTCATTTTACTTGTTCTGAGACGAGTATTTTTCTTGCGTTTCTTATTTTGTCTCTTAGTCATCACGTTCCAGTAACAATGTTTCTTACAAAGGGAGAAGAATTGCTGTTTTCTCAGCCAGAATCTATTAATCTAACATTAACTAGTTTTTATACCTTGAAGTAGTATTCTTTAGTTCGTTACATCAAGTGGCTTCATGCCTTGTCTGAAGCGATTTCCATTAAAAAGATTTAGATATAAATATGATACAAAATATTTTATTTGTCAGAAAGTATCTCAATTCACATGCAAGCACACACACACACACACGCACACACACACGCACACACACACACACACACACACACACACACACACACACACACACACACACAACTCCTGTCGACATCAATTACCAAATAACGTTGCATAGTTGATATCTTTGGCATCTTTTCATTATTGGTTACTTATAGCAAAAGGCGGGATACTGAAATCCTCTTCTCTCCTTTCCCCTTGTTCTCCTCCTTTCATCCTACTGAAGATATTAAGATGCCAAAATATGGCTGTCACTTTTCCTGCCGTTGTCCATACAAACCAACAGTTTCTCTGGTCACTTACTTTGCATTTGTCATTTTATGGCCAAGTGTCAGGTCCGGGTCTGTCCAATGTAAGGGTCAGCTTTCTCCATTGACAGCAGGGCCAAACGCTGCAGGTCAGGACTAACTTCCTATTCATTTCTCGTTTTTCATATTATGGTAAAGCATGTTTCAAAATGAATACTTTGGACACATATCCATTTCACTCGTTTGGTTTTGTTTCATGGCCTATCAACCACTATTTACATGAAACTGAGACTTAGAAGGCAACTTTAGATGACACAAGATATATTACATATTACTGAGCATAATATGCGTTTGGAATTTACTGTAGATATAGAAAAGTAATCATCATCATCATCAATTTAACATTAGTGTTCTAGTGTATTAGATGGCTTTTAGAAATTGACTTCAAAACTAATCTATCTCTGCCCAGGTCTTAGTTATTTCGTATTCTCTCAAGTTCAGTTTTGTGATTTCTTTCTTGGCCTTCCATTGTAAACGTAAACTGCTACCTCAACTGTTTTACATTTACTAACTCACAAACTCCCAACCATCCTTTAAATCTTGCCATGCCATCAAAGTCTCTTATCCTGCACACATCACCACATACTGACCTGCTTTAACCTTGCTGTAAGTTCATTAGAACCAAGCTTGTCTTTAAGACTCGTGTTACAAATATATTGCCTAATTTTCACATCGTTTCTCTCTATGCAATGCATATCTCCGACCTTCACTGTCCAGGTTTTACTTGAATACATCAAACAACTACATACAAATACCTGATAGACTTTTCTCTTAGTCAACAATAATATTCTGTTGGTTAATAATGGCAGAAATTTCATGAAATTTTTCCTTTCATACCAAATTTTTGCAATCACACTAGCACCTGCCCGATTCAGTGTTCCAATTGAACAGAATTTGCGTATTTTTTAACTTTGATTCCCCCCAAACAAGGCACATTGCCACTGAGATGTAAGGAGATATTATGAATTAGAGGCCATATTTATTGGATGTCCTAAATGAGAAGTTGTTCAGCAAGATGTTTATTTGCATTACATTCAGATTGCTTCATGTTAGTAACGTCAGAAACACATGGCAGAGAGGCAATTCCAAAAGCTACCAGTTCAAGGCAAAAAAGTATAAGAATAAAAAGATTTCTGGTAACTAGGGACCTAACCAATGAAGGGTTTTTGCTGATTGTTGAGTTAGTCAGAGTGGATTGGACAACAAGAAAACTACTGTTAATTTTATTTTTTATTTCGGACTATTAGTCTCATCTTTATTAGTTGTTGTTTGTTTGTTTTTATTGGTTCACAACGTTTCGGCCAATTTCCTCTGGCCTTCGTCAGGTGGTAACCGCGACGGATAGGAACTTCGAATCTCCTAACTGCATTCTCAGCCATCACTGCCATCCGTAGTTGTCGTCGTCTCACCACATTTTTGACCAATTACCTCTGGCACGCTTTGGGTGGGATTGAAACCGCTATCTTCAGACAATGTTCATCTGGAACCGTAGAGATTCAACGTCTCTATCAACTGCGCCACGGGCCCCGAAGGGCGATCAAGGTTGGATTCTTTGATCTTATAAATCCACATTTATTCATTATCTGATCTTCCATAGTCGGGTCCGTACCGATTGGTATATATATATATTATTCCTTAATTGGAATTTTTTATTTTGAGATGAACATTTTTATGTTAATTTTATTTTTATTTCGGACTATTAGTCTCATCTTTATTAGTTGTTGTTTGTTTGTTTTTATTGGTTCACAACGTTTCGGCCAATTTCCTCTGGCCTTCGTCAGGTGGTAACCGCGACGGATAGGAACTTCGAATCTCCTAACTGCATTCTCAGCCATCACTGCCATCCGTAGTTGTCGTCGTCTCACCACATTTTTGACCAATTACCTCTGGCACGCTTTGGGTGGGATTGAAACCGCTATCTTCAGACAATGTTCATCTGGAACCGTAGAGATTCAACGTCTCTATCAACTGCGCCACGGGCCCCGAAGGGCGATCAAGGTTGGATTCTTTGATCTTATAAATCCACATTTATTCATTATCTGATCTTCCATAGTCGGGTCCGTACCGATTGGTATATATATATTATTCCTTAATTGGAATTTTTTATTTTGAGATGAGCATTTTTATGTTAATTTTATTTTTATTTCGGACTATTAGTCTCATCTTTATTAGTAACAGACAAACAACAACTAATAAAGATGAGACTAATAGTCCGAAATAAAAATAAAATTAACATAAAAATGCTCATCTCAAAATAAAAAATTCCAATTAAGGAATAATATATATATAAGAAAACTACTATTGTCCTGTATTAGCCGCCATCTTCACTGTTTAATGATGGATTCTGCATTCACTGCGTCTTCAGTGAAGGATGAAATGCTATTTTAGAATTAATCAGATTAATGGATTTTTGAGAAATTCCCTCAATTCGAATGATTATAACCTGCTACAGGCTGATACATTGACGACTGAGTGAAATATGAGCATTAAAAATGACAGAGCAGCAAACAGTTGCTTGTAAACAAACTGATAGTTTGAGCACTGTGCGATGTGCAAATGTTAATTTAATAAACATTTGAGGGCACTGATTCGTGGTCCGATGGTTAGAGCAGTCGACTGTAAACACGATAGTTGTAGGTTTGATCCACGGCTGGGAAAAGGTGTATGTCTAGCCGCATTGATAAGTTGTGATACAACGAGACAGTACTGTATGTGGATAACAAATATATATATATAGACTTGTATGTAATATATTGAGTTCGTGTAATTCAGTAAATTTTCATATACCAATGAGTTTTAAGCCAAAAAGAGTTGACTTAAGGAGTATGCTACAAAATTATCATATTTCATAATTGAGCATTAATATACTGTGAAAGCAAAATCAAGACTTCAAAAAAGGTGTTGATATGTTAATATTTAAATGGACTTTTCCGTAGCTACCGCAAAGGTAAATGTTTCTCACATGCTTTTCCCGTTAAGGGAATTTTTCCTTTTTCTTTCTTTTTTCTTTCTCTTCAAAAATGCTCTATTGTCAAAAGTGTTTTTATTCATAAAGTCTGAATAAATGCTGGTTTTTGAAAATTTTCAAACCATATAATGTTTGAAATTGTCGACTGGATATGGAAACAATTGTAACGTAAAACGAAATACACTTTTTGTTGCTATCAACACCTTTTCTGAAGTCTTGGTTTTGCTTTCACAGTATATATATATATATATATATATATATATATATATATATATATATATTTCAATACATCTAAAATAAGATTTGTTCTATTCGATCTTCTTTCCTTTTTACAATTTTCTTATCTTTCTGGCTATGTTAGGAATTAGTCAACCTATCAGATGCCAGATATTCATCTACTATTTTCGAGATTCCAACCAGGATACTTTTTTAAATTCTATCCGTCCCTGTAAGTTCAATTGTTTGTATCTCTCTTCCAATTCCAGGGTATATTCACAAAGTAGTTTTGATATTTTTATATATGAGTCCAGTTGCTCCTATAATTACTGTAACGATTGCCATCTTCCTAAGATTCCCGTTTCTTTTCATGTTGTAAATAAGACGTTGGTATTTCGTTATCTTTTTGCTATCAGTCATCATCACTGCGACAATATCTTCTACTAGAGTTGCTACTTTCTCCCTTTTTTCCCATATCACTGGTTAGGTCAATCGTCAAGTTCAGCAATGAAAATTTTATTTCAAATTGAAGCATGAAAGATAGTTTAGGCTAGAAGCAAATCTGTCTGTATTGTCTTTGGTCAGTGAGAAAGATCCTTCTAGACTGGAACCATTTTTGTTTTAATCTAGAGTGTTCAATTTTAGGGAGTTAAATTTTTCTTAACATAAAATTCAACCTATTATCTAACTCTGTCATTGTAAGAAGGCAAATATATGGGTGCTGTCAAACCTTTCATAGATTCATGAATACATCTAAAACCAACCCATAGTTTGTGATATTTAAACACAGACAAACACTTTCTTCTTTAATGTACAAGAAACTTTGCTTTGAAATGCTATCATCATCGGAATTCTTTTCAGCCTGAATGATTAGTTTCTGCTGTGACTGCAACTGCGTTATCTAAAGAAACACATGTTATGTGGGGTGAAGAAGAGTGGGAATTGTTTCTATTGGACACATCTTCCCTTGGGAAAAATTACCCTTAACTTTCGTCATAAATATTGATCTATTTCTTTAATTGGCCTGTCTTTGTAAATTCTCTCTGGAAGCAAAACTTTGTTGAAACACAAAACGATTCCAAAAAGTCTGAGAGGGTTCCTCTTTGCCAACAACGCTATTATTCTTTCGGCTTGTAAATCGGAAAACTTTTATTGCTGTCCATTTTTTTGTAGGGAAGATAATGATCGCTTCCTTATGCTAGAAAAATGCATGTTTTTTTTTGTTTTTTTTTTGACAGATTTATATCTCTGTTAATAAAATTAAAGCTCCTGTTTATTTGTTTGCTTGCTCACAAGCTCCTTCTAATATTTCAGAGAAAGATCCCCATATATATTCTGAAACTAAGTTACTTAGTAAAGATACGATAAGACATCGGAAAAGAATTTCAAAGACTACAATGAATGCAAATCAATCAATAGATTCAAGAACCATGTGAACAAATACGTGAAGATCGGGGCTCAAACAAAACGCTACTCGTCTTCCTGTCCTTTAATCCACTCTAATCCTTAATAAGGAAAAAACTGGAATCGAGTAAAAATTACAGAGCAACATGGATGTCGTGTGTCGACCGGAAGTAGATTTTCTGTCAGAGAGCTAAGGCAGCTAACACATGAGTAGAGACGGGCAAGAATGAAAAGGTCAATAGGTTAAAGCTGTTTACGTTGAGTGTTAGACAGGAAGGGAAAGAGTGGAATCAGGTACATTACGGTAATTAATACTTCCACCTGATCATGACTGAAGGAATGCGACTAATCTAATTAAGATTAAATATCAGGTTTACTTCGAAATTCCGTATACAAATTGCCAAGTTTTACTGAAAGATTCCCAAGTTTGAAAACTGCACCTGAAGATTAACAATAATTCAATTATATCATATATGTCATATTTTTACTTTAACAATACCCGACATAAGACTGCACAATGGTTGGATGTGTTCTAAGGAAAGGGGTCAAGTAAGTTAAGAGAGTTCAGGTAAAAATGTCAATGTGCATATCATGTGTTGGCCGGAAGTATGTGAACTAAGGAAGCTATCATATGAGAAGAACCTGAAGAATCAATTTTAATGAAAAAAAAAGTAAAGGGATGACCTGTGATGATAAGTATATTTTATAGAAATTTTTGTTGATCTTTCATTTGGAATGGCATGTTTATTGGTTTTTACAAGTAAGTTTAAAATAGCATTTTCCAGTCACATTTAATTTTTTTTATTAATGAGTCATCATTTATCGAGACCAAAACCATTCGAGGATAAATCTTAATGAGATAGAATGAATGTTGATTGAAAGATAAAGAAAATATGGGAGGGCTGAAAATAATAGAATGAAGTAAAATGTAATTACTTATGAACTTGAGATATTAGATTTGAAACTCTGCAGGAAAACAGTTCTATGATAATGTGTTACACAGATGAGAAATTCTTGGAAAAAAACATTTTGATCACGGAAATTCTGTTTGATGTTAGTTGCATAGAGGAATAAGTCTTTTAGTTAGTCGATCATGCTTAAATTGGTCATAGCATTTTTATTGATCAGTCACTCTGAAATTTCAAATAATGTTTTGTAGATATGCGAACAGACTGATTTCCTTTTGGCCTTTTGACTAGGCTCAATCGACCCTGAATAATTGTGGCATTATGGTGATTGACGAGTCTAGTTAGGAGTAGCATAGACATTTTTCTAGTCATGATGACAAACAATGACCAAAGGCATATATTTTTTCACACGTTTTGAACTAAATACAAGCAGGCCAATCTCTAAGTGAGGGTGAGATCTAAATGAGAAAGAAAAAATGAATGAATTTTTTAACCATGTGGAAATTTTAAATAGGATGGCCTCTGGAGTAAATTATGGTGATGAATGATTCTAGTTGAGTAGGATAGACATTTTCTAGTCATGGGGACAAACGATGACCAAAGACAACAATTTTTCCACACTTTTGAAAAGTCTTGTGCCTAATTTGTTTAAAATGTAGATCTTTTATATTTTTTGTAAATAAATATTTGCAAGTGTATTATCTTTTCTGTCTTCAGTCAGTGAGAGAGAAATATTTCTAAACTAAGGAAAGTTTTTATTTTTGTCCTAATCTAGGGTCTTCTTTTTTGAAAATCCGAATGTTCCTTAGTTGAAAAGCAGTTGATTTTGTGTCTAACTCTGCTCTCATGAGGGAGAGGGCAAGTAAAGAGTAACATATTCAAAGAGCATCTTAAAGATGGCGGTTCTTTTTTAAATGTCGAAGGTGCGTTTCGATTTTGATTTGTAATGAAAGCGAAAACTATTTAAATATCTGATGAACTAATCCAATGATGGCCTGCACAGAGTTTCCCTTATTAATTCGAAAGGATTACAAGAGATTTGATTCCCTAAAAGCAAATCTCGATTCTTCATTCACAAAGTCATTGTATTAGAAACTTTGAAAATATCAGTAATCCTTCCAGATATTCCCAATCAGATTATAGAAACATCTTCATTCCTGCAGATTTAACAAAGAATAAATCGATATTTTGATAATTAATAGAATTATTAGAAAAATATTTACAGAAGGAAACATTTGTCAATTAATAATGTTATCACTACTAAGTTAGCATAGAATTTTATATAATTACAACAGTCACTCTTAACTTTTATGCTTATTTTTATTTATCTCAGTTTTTCCTCTTGCACTTCTCATCATATTCTCCGCTTTTTGCTTATCCGATCTTCCTATCCTTCCTTACTTCAACTACTTGCCTCCTACTTACCCCCCCCCCCACTTTACATCTTATCTCCAACTTCTCTCCTTACATACTTAACCTACCACTCTCTCCATATACAACTTCCGCTCACCTTGTTCTCCAATCACCCATCGTTTTACATTCTATCCCCTTTTTCAAATTAATTCCAGTGTTTGTTGTAAAAAACATTTCGTTTTCTCTTTAATAAAGTTTATTCACACAAATGATTAAGGTCGCATGAATCGACCAAAATAACTTCTGCTACAGTGATGTGTTCGTGTCATTACTTTTAGTAGTTTGTTGCCACATATATCAACTATTCTACATACATTTGTTGCCACATATATCAACTATTCTACATACATATATTCTATTTTGTATAAAATCTTCATTGCATGCTCAAAACTCACTCATAATAAGTCTAAATACACGTTTTCCATGTTAAACAACTGATGATCCGTACAAAACTATTAAGGCTATCGTATATTTCTACGAGCTAAATAATATAGTAGTTACAATAGATTAACTTATAAACAAGGGAATTCCAACGAAGGACTAAACATTTTTTATACGATTTTAAAAGTTGAAAAAGTTTCTCTCTCTCTCTCTCTCTCTCTCTCTCTCTATATATATATATATATATATATATATATATATATATATATATCTATATATATATATATATATATATATATATATATATATATATATATATATATATATATATATATATATCTATATATATATATATATATATATATATATATATATATATCTATATATATATATATCTATATATATATATATATATATATCTATATATATATATATATATATATCTATATATATATATATATATATCTATATATATATATATATATATATATATATATATATGGTTAGCATTTCTCCTTTAAACATATTACATTAAATATGATAGACAACTTAGGTCTGCATACTTTTGTTCAAATTCCATGATCTATTTCTTTGGAAACTGGTAAATGTATCTGGTATACTTGGTTTTAACTGGATTATTTTCTTATCCTTCATGATTAATGATCAGTAATAGTCATGATGCTCAGATTTTTATAAGTGATAGTTTTTCGTTCAAGAATCATGTGTTAGTTATAATATCCTTTCATGGATCTAAGACTAACATAGGACCCTTTTATTATAGTAACGAACACGTTGTTCGAAGAAAAACTGATCACCTACAAATATCATAATATCATAGCCTTTGCTAATAGGCGTTCTAAAAGAATCAGAAAGTACTCGTGTTAAAAGTGTGTGGTAGATACATTGGCCAGTTCGTACTGGAAAAAGCAAATACAAATTAGAACAGATATACGCAGATAAAAAGTTGTCTATTGTGTTTAAAGAATTATGTTAAAAAATGCATATGTGCATTATCTAATTGTTTAATGAAATATGTTAACCATATGTGCGTATATGTATATCCGAGATATATATTTATATGTATATAATATATATATATATGTGTGTGTGTGTGTTCATATAATATATATGTATGTGTTCATATGTGTTCATATATATATATGTATATATATATATATATATATATATATGTGTTCATATAATATATATGCATGTGTTCATATATATATGTATATATATATATAATATATATGTGTATATATATGTATATATAATATATGCATATATAATATGTGTATATATAATATATGTGTATATAATATATGTATATATAATATAAATGTATGCATATATATATGCATGTATATATAATACATATATATGTAGATGTACATATAATACATATATATATATGTATATACATAATAGATATATATGTACATGTGTATATAATACATATATGTGTTCACCTTAAAAAAACTTACAATAACATCATTTTTGGACAACTTCCATAGTTCATAACTGGTCGGTTACATGAATGATTTTTATATACAAACCGAGTACGTTGAGAATTAAGGTAGTGGCTTGGGAAGGAGTTTTTCATTGAATGATATGAATCAATCAATTCGTATGCCACTATATTGGTCCTGACAGATTTATGATGAACTTTGATATAAATCAATTGCTACGACACCTCCCTCACTCTTCAGCTGTTATTTTTTCTTAATCTTCCTTGACTCACCTTCCTTGACTCAACTATGTCTGTCCTTCTTGGTTCAGTGGAGTGAGGAGGACAGTTGAAAAAGAGCAAGATCAAATTAGATATCTTTCTCATCTAAAGAACTCAAGTCTATTTATATTTTAGAAATCCTTTTGACTGACCAAACCATCTTTGTTCATTTCCATTCCTCTTTGATTTCAAGTTACCCCTTTCTCTCTTCCTTTAGAATAACATTGAAGATCACTTACACTGGGTGACATAGATGTAAGATCATTGGTCTGGCAGATTCTAAAATTAAGGTTTTATGTTTCGCAAATTTGTGGCTCAAATACATAAATATACTTTTTATTTACTCTGTTATGCCTCAAACAAGCCATATTGCCACTTGAGACATAAAGAGCTACAATTTGAAATCATATCTAACAGGTGACTGTGAGGAGTTGAGCAGCGAGATGTATGTTCATATTACATTTAAACTTTTGCAGGTCAACAGAGTCAGGGAAGCAAAAAATGGGAAGGAAATTCTAAAGCCTAGCAATCCGATGGAAGAAACTATTAGATTAGAAGGCTTTCTGATATCTATGGACCTCTACAGTGAAGGGGTATATTTTGCTACTTGTCAGGTTAGTAGGAAGTATATACGTCAAGGGTCATAACTGCTATGAGTTTATCATATGAATTTGAAGACCTATATCTTCTGTAAGCATGTACAGTGCAACATGTTTAGTGGGGTGCATTGAAAAAGACAGACCTAACCTTCAGGCCAGGATCAAAGTGTAGCATCGTTTCTGTCCTTGGTGAGGCAAGAGAAATCCTTCTCGGTTGGCTAATTTATATTTTTGATTCAATCCAGAGAGCTTCCTTTTGGGAGCTGTATTTTCCCGGATGCTAAAATTTAACATTGTGCTTTACTTTGCCCTCATAAGCAAAAGAGTACTTTAATTTATTTTTATTACATTAATTTGATTGGCCCTCACATCCTTTCTTCTTCTTTACATCCTCTCTCTCTCTCTCTATCTCACCTGTGATGTTGCTAGTCTGAATCTTTTTTATAAATATTACGGCATGTGTTCTTCAGAATTGTCTGATCTATTCTCTGATTCTTTTGTCCCAAATCGTTGGACTCGTTGATCTAGCAATCTCGCTGTTTTAATACCGCATTATAATACAACTTCTTATCTCAGTAGTTTCTTTCCAAGAACTGTAAGCTTTTATAATTCTCTTCCTATTGATTGCATTCCTCCTATCTTCAGCCTTGGTCTCTTCACAATTAAGACCAATGAACATCTCTTGTTTTTGCGTTATTCATTTTTGTTCTCGTTAGTTCATTACATTAAATAACTTCATGCCTTGTTTGGAGCAGTTTTCATTAAAAAATAATGTCTTCTTTAGTACGAGGTCCTATGATGTGATTGTGAACCACTTGATATTTTATAAAAGTTATGTTCATTGCGGATGGTAAACTCCCATGGTCAGGTGGTCTTTGCTTAATCTGGGTAGCTGAAGGGGTTCCTTAAGGGAGGAAATCTTTGTGTTAAATTATTGTCATCATTGCTAGTCTGTCGTTCATCCGTTTAGCAAGTAAATATAAAATATAAAATAGCAATTTTAGATTAAGCCACTAATCAATTAAAAGATTAATCCATCTACTCACACTTGAATTTTCATTAAAGAAAATAATTTTTTTAATTCAACTTACACAAGGCATATTGCCAACATGACTTATAAATTGCCACTCTGATTAGACGTCAAATTTATAGGAGAGCATTCTAAGTGAGAAGTTGTAGTAAGATAGATGTTTGTTTATATTGCATTTAAATTTGTGCATGTTGGTACAGTCACAAAAAACGTCGAGCAGGGAAAGAATTCCAAAAAGCAATTTGCAATGTCCGGAGAAATTATGATGTCATTATTATTGAATAACACAGAACAAGTAGGCAAGCTCATTGTATTTTTTAAACGCAATTTATTTACGGCAGAAAAATTGAATTAATATTGAATGTCCGGCGATGTGTGCTATCTTGCTTTTCTCATTCTTCAACTTTCTTGTCTTTTCAAAGATCTATAAAGGGGCGATTACTCTTACTTTCTTAATTTAGAATTATTCCCTTTTTTATCGCTATAAGAAATAGTTCAAAGAAAGAAGATATTTGAGTAGAACGTTTTTTTTTTTAGCATATGGAGATCTCTACATTGAAGGGGTAGGATTTTACTGCTAGTCAAGATTGTCGCATTTTAAAATCAGATTTCACAGATATCTGTTGTTTTTTGATAAGTTCTAAAATGAATGATTTTTAATGGAATTTTTTAGTTTGCTTGAAGTATTATGCATAATATGTAAGACCTTTCATTATTGAAAGCAGTGACAATGTGTTGAAAGCACTTTTTGATAGAAAATCATATGAGGCAAAGGTATATAAACATTTCAACAATTATCGATTTATTTATTCAAATATTTAACATTTGCTTTAAATTCTGTCCATAGGCTATCAATCAAGTAGCATTTTCTACATATCAATTTCCCTCTAAAACTTTTTAAGGTTAAGCTTTACATTTTAAATATTTTCTAGGATAAAAATTGGATATATTCCTATATGTGCACGTAATTCTTATTAAATGTAAAATAATTATTGTCAAACATAAAAGATGTCCAATAATGCCTCATACATGAATCGACAAGATAAAGCATTTTTACAATATGAATTAATGACAATTCATGGTTGATTCTGTCGACATAACCTCAATCAATGTGTCTGAATATAATCTTTACAAACTGACCTTTTCAATAACGACACTCTACGTTTGTCGAAAAGGTTAAGTCTATAAATCCTCGAAAACTTTGCTTCCTCGATGATTGTTCTTGTAAGGTCTTGTAATCCAACGGATTATGACAAGATTCCATCAAATCGCTGACTGATATAATCTTTGTTCGAAGATTTGAAGATGAACTTTGACTTCCTAAGATATAATAGAAAATACGCATTCAACAATAATTCTCTGCCAAGAAGAATAAAACATTATTTGTCAAGAACTCGAATCGATATAACACAGCAATATACATAACCACATTCGACCTGGTTGAAAGGACGATACAACTCTTTGCAGATAAATCGCTCAAAGGCCTTTAATAATGCAAGCACTTGGAAATTGAGATGTAAAAATAGTGCGTAAATATTTTATAGTTTACAGATGGAAACAGAGCTGATACTACCTATCATTCTCTGGGATGGGAAGAAGCCAGCTAAGAATCTGTAATAGAAGATATTACTCATACAAACAGCAGTGCATCTGATTGTGCGACAATCTGGATAAGTAAAAAGAAGTAAAACAAACTCGATTATTTTTATGTTCCATTAATTTGTATGTGAGGGGAATAGCTACTTTATAAAAAAAAAGTAATTGGGGAGAACAGCTACTTGACAGTTTGACAGCTGAGAGAGGTGGATAAGTGATGAGGAGTTCATCAATTCCTCCCGGGATTACAGAGCCCCCTTCCCTCACTGAAAATATATTTTAGTAACGTTTTAGAAGTTATACTATTTTTATCCTTTTAATGAAATATTTTTGCAAAGAGATGTATATAGAGTTTCGGTTAATCTTTTCCTCATATTAATTAATTTATACTTACTCACTGAGTAAGTATGTACAGTATTTGTGTACGTCAATTTATATCTTTATCTTATGCTTACCACTATATGGCAGGTATGAAGAAAAATATTTTGTGACATTTCCTGGAAAAAATATGGAGCATAACACACGTGAAATCACCGGAACAGCAGGTACATTCTCTTCTCTTCGCCATAACACCAAAATGAAGAAAAAAAGAAAAAAATCATGGACCGGACTTTCTACCCTGATGAGGCTATCTATTAGCGAAATATGGGACTTACAAAAAAAAAAAATAAGTAAATAAAAATGATTTTATCATTATATCCGATACTTCAAAGTTTTAAAATTTCTCATTTAAATATATAATATATATATATATATATATATATATATATATATATATATATATGCATACTGTACATATACACACACATATAAATATATACCCATACACACTATATATGAGGTGGAACGATACAATTGTCGTTCTAGAAAAGACGATATGCTTTCATTTCCGTTTGATGAAAACCGGTTTTCATTTTTTGTTCAGCCATCTATTGGTTGGCCAGTTGTGTACAAATCACAAGAGCGATAGGAGCCTTCTATCATGCCTAGAAGTGAAGCAATGTATGAGTAGGATCGGAAATGTGCGACTGTACAACTCATGTTCTCTACCAATCCAAGTTATAACAACAGGACCATTCCCAGCACCTACAAAATGCAAATTCGGACGGTTCAACACTCGTGGTCATAGCTCAATGCATCGGAAGTCCCATAGTTATGGTCTTTAATGCAATCAGGTGGCCGCTGGCAGATCCTGGGTGTGGCAGCAGGACTATGTTTAAAATAAAAAAAGAATGTCCGTTTTAAGGTGGAAGCAAATGCAAAACTAATAGGTAAGAGACACCTCTCTGACTCATTTGGTTGATGGTCATAACATGATGTTGCAATTTATCTACTTAACATATCTGAGAGGTGGACGGTTCATGCCTGTGCAAATGTTGAAAATGTTTAGGAAGAGATGATTTTACGTGACACTCTCCCATCACTGTCTGTGGTCGCTATAGTAGAAAAAAAATGAATATTTTGTTCTAAATTTCACATATTATGCGCCCGAGTTTCTGTTCTTCATTACAGTACCAAAATCATTCTTGTTCGATTTGGATTTCAAAAGTTTTAGCGAGACATACAAACACACACACACACATACACACACACATACATACACACATACATACACACATACATACATACATAACAGACATCTCTCCTTTATATAATAGAAGATGTCAGAGTGAGAAAAAATCAACTTATACATATATTTGTGTGTGCGCGCATATGTGTATTTTTAATAAATATCTGCAGATTTTAGATAGAAATGTTTCAAATTATTTAAGATCGAATAACTCATCAGAAAAGTCTTATAAACTCATCAGACTGTCTCTTGTAGGTCTTCAGATCGACCCCTGTAGGAGTGAGATTGTCTAAATCCTCCGTTTTCTTTTGTTGAGTGGCTCCATATGTTTTCCCAGTTTTATTGTCATTCTAAACAAAGATGGCTGCTTGTTCAGAAACAAAATCAACCATAATGAAACACTGAAACCTCTTACTAAGTGATCTGTTTATTTTACAAGGCAAATCTAAATAAAAACCACTGGTTGCATAAAAGCAAGCGGCAGAAACTAATTGCTTTTACAGTATTGGAGCATGCGATGAGAGATACTATTTCTCAGTCACCATGAATGTAATATCTAGTAACATTGTGTATCTGTGATTCACTAACACTGAATGTCCAAAAACTAAAAAGGTGAAACACTAAAGACTAACAATATCATTTTCTATAGTCATCTACAAGTTTGGCAAAATCTAAATGGTATGCACATTGCGATACATTCAAAGAGGAATTCAACACCGGTTGTCATTCAAGAAAGTATTTTTGCAATTCTGTTCTGAACAACGACTTTTGTTTTTCTTTTGAAAACTTATTTTCATGTTTGCAGTTTGACACTAGTTTATCCTTCTTGTTTAATAGATTGTATCTTTTTTTAATGTTATTATTTATGAAAGCAAAATGTTTCTTTTTAATTTTTCGCTCTACCGAAATGGACCAGTAATAAGCCAAATCTTTGTTCAGCTCTCTGTCTCTTAAATTAATCCTTGTCACTTCCTACCATGTTTACCTTGTTTTTCCTTTGTAATCTGACCCTGCTATCTCAACTGCTCTACATCTACTAACGTAAGATTCATTCTTTAAACATGATCATAGCAAAGAAACGTCCTATTTCACGCACATTTCTCCACATTTTAATCTTCGTCTAAGCTATCCAACTCTCTTTTTAAGACTTAACATTACACATGATGTAGAGAAAATATATTCAAATGGCATAAGAAGTTTTGTCATCTTGGTGAAACTATTGAAGCACAAGGAGGAGCAAGTGCTAGTGAAATTGCAAAAGTTAGGTTGAGGGATCTTCTGCTATTATTAACCAGCAGAGCGTTACCACCGTCAACTAAGGAAAGAATCTATAAGACATGAATACAAAGTAAACGTGGCCATTCAGAGTTGAAGACATGCATTTCATTATATAAGAATGATATGATGTATAAGTAATATGATTCTTCAAAAAGACTTGGATTTTGTGAGTTTAGACAAAGATTAAATGTTTATTTATTTGCTAACTATTATCTTGATTTTTATCGTTGTAGTTTCCCGATGTTTTGGCCAACTATTACTCTGGTATTCGATCGGATAGGAATGCCGAGTCTCTTAACTGTATCCTCAGTAATTACTGCCTTCCTTGTCGTCTCATCACGTTTTGACCAACTAATCCTCTGGCCGACTTTGGGTAGGATTGAAACCGCTATCTTCAGACAATGCTCACCTGGAACCGGAGAGATTTAGCACCTCTATTCACTGCATCCACAGATTAAATGTGGACAAAAATAGAGAAATGTGTACAAAATACAAAATTTCTTTGATATGGTCACATTAAGGGAGTGGATGACAGTTCTTAGGTTAGTAGATGGAGAACAGTTGAGATAGCACGCTCAAATGACAAGAGAAAACCAAGGAAAATATGGCATGAAGTGATGATGGATTTGAGAGAAAGAAGGATGAATAAAAAAAAAAAAACTGGCTAATTAAAATCCATCCAATACGTGCCACATATAAAACGGATGTCAAACCGAATATAAAGATGATGATAATCATTATCATCATCCTCATATTCGGGAAAATACTAATTTGTTAATACATAAAAAATAATAAGCATTTTTTTCTGTTTTCTTTGCAGGTAAGTACTTCCTGTTTTCTGGTCGCATTAAAAAAATTTGGGGTCAACAGGTAAGAATTTCTACACATTTTGATTTTTATCAAGTATTGTGAAATTTCCTCTGGATAATCGATTGCAATATCCAAAAAAGACGCACAACCATTTTGCGGATGTAAGAATAGTTTATATTTCAGTTATAAAAAGAGAAAATCTCTTTTGATCATCCTCGCACACAGTTCCTGTCTGTTAGTTAAAATTACCTGCTTCCTCTAACGAAAAATGAAACGAAATAAATATAGGACAGTCACTATTTATTTGACCAGGTTTGGAAGCATACGGATAGCAAACAGTCTCCAGTAGTTGAGTGGAATATTTTTAAGATTGACATGTAGAATTTTTTGGACGATTTGTGCAGAAGAGAAGAACTAAAAGTGTTAACGTTTAAAGATGTAAAAACATACTTAAACGATAGAAATGAAAATGCTACAAACATGCAACGGATGTTACTGAATAAAATATCATTCGAATGATTTTCGGAACAAAATGCAGACTAACAGTATTTGTTTAATTAACTTAAGAATAGGAGGTCAAAGCATTCGTTGAAATAGACATTAATGACTGATTGGAGTGGAGGGATATGAGTTTTAATGTTTTTTTTATCAGTAATAAAAACTAATAGCTATAAGTGTCAGGCGGAAATTAATTAAACTAATTAATAACCGATGTTGATGGAAAACATACAGAATTCATAATTTCTAAAGATCAATTAAATCGTTAAATTTGAATCGTTTTGGCATTTTTCGTTAACCTTACTTAATATCCTGAGGATGATCTGAGCGGAATCGAAATTACTAAAATACACCTTAATTTCCACAGATATTATTGTTAAGACTTCGATTTTTTGCCAATGTTTAAAGGCACTTCCATCTTATAGACCTAAATTAATTTCAAACAGAATGTTTTCAATTCTTTTAAGAATTATATTTAGGGTATCAAATTAAGGAAACAAAACTGTCAAAAACGTATAGAATTTGACATTTGTTTTGCTTTGTATACCCTGAAGAATATATAAGCAGAGTCGAAAGTATAAAGTATATTAATGAAATTTAATATTATATTAATAGTTTAATTTTTACGTGGCATCTCGTGTTCAATATTTCTTGCTTTTATCGTTTAAACTTCAACAAAACTTATCTGCTTATTGATAAAGACAAATGTCTTTGAAGATACTTTCATCTTGTAAACATTATCTGTTTTCAAAGGGGTTTTGTTTGTTCTTCTTTTATATTCTTGTATTGAGTGTAACATTAAGGCGACCGCGGAGAAACATTACAGTTGATGAGGAACAATGGAAGGGTTTCTTTTCAGCTTCGAACATTCCCCAGAGAATCTTTCAACAGAAAATCGCAATGGCGTGAGCCAAGAGACGGTATTTATGGTCAAACCAAATTAATAATAACATCAAAATAGCCGCGGTAAAGAAAATTACACAAACGAAACTAATATCTTTTCAGTCGTGTTAAGTTGAATTATGTTTATTCTTGGGAATAGAAAAAGCTGCCGAAGTGGAGATGAAGAATTCTCTGATGCAAAGAACAAATACAAGCGTATCTTTACTTTTCGAAAAATAATGACCTGCAAAACAAATGGTGAGAGATGAATAGTACACGCTTTACGTTGAATCGTGATTAAAGACTTTTGCAACAACAAGGGTGTTCGGACGAATGGTGAAAGGCAATATATAAACCGATCAAAGATAGAAGAACATCAGTTCAATTCTTGCTAAAAGCATGCGAAAATATAAGCAAAACTCCTTTACTTTAGTAAGATAAGGGGTTGAAAGAACTGAAAAAAGTGGAAAGGGGATAAAATGTATGACAATGGTTGTGTGCATTCCGGAGGGTGGTGCTAATTTTTTTATTGGTTTGTTGTTGTTGCTGTCGTAAGACATATCAACCCTTTTGCAATTATGTAATGCCGAGTTCACTTCTTTTGGTAAAAGTTCTTATATTTCAAGTTCTTGTTCTCTCTCTACTTCTCTTTCTCTCTCTCTTCATTTTACGCCACAAAAAGATCTAACTGGAATGATTTTGATGAAAACTGAAATTATTTAAATAGTAAATCTATTAAGATATGGAAGTAAATAACATTTGCAATGTTTTGCAAAGAAAATTACGTCGATATTTCTACACATAAAAATATGGCAATTTGAAGTTATGAAAATTAAATAAAAGTTTTCTAAATCTTGTATATGTACCTGGAAATCTTATAAAATGAAAAAAAATTTTTTCTTAAAAAACACCTTGAAAGTTTTAAGCGTGTTGAATTGATTTGTGCGTTTTTTATTCATGATCATTCTATAAACCTCAAATGATAATTCTATGAACCTCAAATACATCGTTTAACACGATTTTCTCAGTTTTTATACTGTTTTTACGATTTTCAAGACAACTTTGTATAATTTGGACAAAAATTCCTAGTTTTGCATAAATTTTACTGATAAAATCATATTTAGCGCCAAATATATCCGAAACCTCTGTAATCCACATATCAAACTCTAGTTTCTATTAAATTTAATTTTATATGATTTTCAAATTAATAGGGATTTGATAGATGGACTAACCCGGTTTTCAGGTTATCAACTGATTGAATTACAGTTGACATGACTTCTTTATGTGTCCCTTAAACTTCTGGAAGTGGTTTATGTTGAATATTGGTATCCGGAAGACGCTACATGACCTAATTGAAGCGAAAGTGGTTGCGATTGTGAATGTTTATTTAATAGAAAATAATTTAATAACAAAAAGGAATGCATTGAGAAAAATGTTTCAAAACCAAAAAGAATGCATAGACGGACATATTTATAGTTAGATATTTATAACGGAAGATTTAGAAATTTTTCTACATAAACAGATACTTGTAGATTTTACCAAACAAAGTGTGGCGTGGATCTGATGTCAAAGAATCAAACTAACAAAAACGGATTCGATATACATTCACGAAACAAACCAGGAAAGTGAGTCTGTTAGAGACGTAGAGTTGGGAGCTGTTCACGAGAGGAGGTTGGCTTTGCTAGTTGGGAAGCATTCGGCTGGGAAATTAGAGAAAATGTGATAACAAAAGAAAAGCACGCGTGCGCTCTGAGAAACAGGGAAAGTTGCAACCATGAAAATATGTTATGTGTAAAATATAACCTTTGTTATTATGAGTTTCTTCACTTTTAGAAACTCTTCAAAGAATTATTCGTCGAAGAGTTTCGACTATTCAAGACAGTATGTATCACTTTGTCTGATGTTGATACAGACAAAAATGTTCGTCTTTTTGTAAAAAAAACCTGTCTCATATGCTATTGTCCCGTTATGAAAATGTATTAAATGTATATACACTCACAAACCGACGTTATATAAACAACAAATAAACATAACAAAATAACCTCCTCAGCATTAAATGACTCACAAAGGTTGATATGCTGGTTAAATAATCCATCCATCCACAAACCGACGTTATATAGACCGCTATATAACAATTAATCATCATATATATGACTTGCAAAGGTTTTTATTAGTACACATGAATCAATAGCTATGCTATAACTCTACAAGACGATATTGTATTGTACATTGCAACAGTGCAATATCATTCAGTATTTAGCAAAAAATAACTCATTTTTCATGAGAGTAACTGTCTTAATTTTGCTTTAAATATGCATTAGATAACTGAAAAGAAAATGTTATGTCTGACACATATTACCAATTCTGATTTTTTATAATTGAAATTGAGATTCATTCACTAGTATTATTGTTACTGCACATAGCTGGTATTCGCCTGGTTGGTAGAGCAAATATAAAGACAGGAGCACAGACATTAGTGGAACTACATTTACGTATTCATCACTTATGGACTCCTCTGATAATAATCAATGACTAGATAGATTATTATAAATGATAAGATTAATCTCAGAAAATAATTTTATGTAAAATGTCTGGTAGAATGAGCGTAAAACCCGAATGGACAGTATATAAGCCGAGTAGTGAACTAATATCTTTTTAACTTTGTTAACCTGAACTCTGTTGATTCCATAAAGTATAAAGATGTAGCAGAATTAGCAGCAACCAAAATGAGAAATAGAGAGCTTACCTCGGATACGTCTGTTTGGGGCTGAGCGAAAGAGAGAGTTCCAAGATGGCGTCCATGGGCTTTTATTAGCATTTACCCAATATTATCGTTGAATCACGTCTGCTCTCGCACGATTATGCATGTCTGCGAGAAGCGAGTTTTTGTTCCGTCTGTTTTTAGTTGTATTTTTTTTTGTTTGTTTTGCCTACTACATTTTTGTTTTAAGCTATTTCGGCCCGACTATGGCGAAGGTGCGGATAAGCAGCGATATTATCAAGCCGATCTCTGGCGAGGGAGACGTTGTAGCGTGGCTGAAAAAAGTGAGACTTGTCGCACAACTTTAGCAGGTGGATGATGTAGCGAGTCTGCTACCTTTATATCTGGAAGGTGATGAACTGCCCCTCTACATGGAAATGGAAGAGGACGATCAAAGAGAAATAGACCAGATTGAGGCCCGATTAAAGGAGGCATTTACCGACGACGCGTTTGCAGCATACAGAAAAATAACTATGGTTAGATGGGCTGGCGAACGTGTGGATGTTTACGACAACAAAATCAGACAGTTGGTTGGATTGGCCGGATTCACAGGCGATGGCTTAGAGAGACTCACAAAATTGACTTTCGCCACTGGGTTCCCTGACGCTATCTCAGTTGCTCTTCAACAGGTGCCGAACATCAAAGTCCTGACCATGGGGGAACTAATGTCGAGAGCAAGAATTTGGGCGACGACTGGGGAACACAATCAGGACGTGGTTGCAGCCACATGCTAACCCAACAATCACAGGGCCCAGAATATTCCTGTTAGTGTGACCTGTTTCAAGTGCAATACGAAAGGCCACTTTGCAAAGGACTGTCGAAAACGTGGAGCACGGTGTTACTGTTGCGGTGAGAGTGGACACTGGGCTCGGAATTGCTCGGGAAACGTGCACGGGGAGGACGCATAAGTGCCAGTCTCTTTCGCACCAAGATGCGAGCATGACGCTCCAGGTGATAAGCATCCATGTTGACGGGACGCGATGTTTGGCGCTTATTGATACAGGATGCTCTAGGACTATTTTACATGCAGACCGGTGTCGGTCTTGGAGAAAAACGAACGTAGATGTCAAAACGATTGGTGGAATGTCCCATGCGTGTTGCGGTGTTGGAGCGGTCTCTGTGTTCACTGACGAAGGTGTGTCTGCCAGAATCGATGTGTTGGTGGTGCGTGGCAAACCGCTGGGGTTTGACTTACTTCTAGGGATCGACGCCATAAAAGCTCTGGGCGGTGTCGTTGTCAACCCTACAGGATCAGTGCGGCTGGGCGACAGGAAAAATATTAAATGCGCAGCCATTTCTATTAATGAACCAGATTTCACCGCCACCTTTGATCATCAAAACCGAACGTGGACTGCATCGTGGAAGTCATCTGAGGACCACCCCCCTGAAAGATTACACAATCGAGTGTCAGAATACCCAGTGCCGGCAGAAATCCGTGAAGAATACACGCAGGAGCTCCGCACCTGGATAGATAATGGTTGGCTCGTGCCGTACCCAGAGGATAAATTGGGACCTCCCAAAGGCCTAATTCCCCTGATGGCTGTAATGCAGCAGAACAAAGCGAAAGTGTGCCTGGTAATGGACTACCGGGAGCTAAATCATTACGTAGACGCATTTACGGCCAACGCAGATGTTTGTGCGGCTACGCTGCGCGAATGGAGACAAAAAGGTGCTAACGTGTCTCTACTGGACCTCAGGAGAGCATACCTACAAGTCCGGGTCCATGAGACACTGTGGCTATACCAGACTGTGGAAATCGATGGGAAAAAATATTGCCTGACCCGTCTGGGGTTCGGTTTGAATGTGGCTCCCCTGATCATGAGAGCAATTGTCAGCGAAGTATTGTCTCAGGAAGAAGTTGTAAGCCGCGCAGCATCTGCTTACATCGATTACATTTTTGTCAACGAGGATGTGGTGCCCGCGACCCATGTAAGAGAACACCTAGCGCAGTTCGGGTTGGAGTGCAAGAACCCGGAGCGGTTGAAGGACGGTGCACGGGTGCTGGGATTGGCGGTCTGGATGGAACACAGTGAACTACGGTGGAAGCAAGGAAATGCAATTCCAGAGGCTCCCAGCATTGTTACGCGACGAACAATGTTTTCCCTGTGTGGTCGACTTGTTGGGCACTTTCCGGTGTGGTTGGCTTCATGTGGCTTGTGGGATACTTAGAAGGAGAGTAAGTTCGGTAATGAAGGGCTGGGATGATGAAGCAAGGGACGCCGTACTGCATCGTATGATGTTCGAAACCTTGGAAATGTGCAGCAGAACGATCTGGTCCAGGGAAATTGGTGTGTGGATGGCAAAGAGCTGAATGTATGGGTCGATGCTAGTTCCCTAGCAATTGGTGCAGCCTTGGAGATGCACGAAACTGTACTGGAGGATGCATGTTGGCTGCGACCTGAAGGTGACTCTCAACATATCAACTTAGCCAAGCTGGATGCCGTATTGAAAGGTATCAATTTGGCAGAGCAAAGTGCTACACATAAAGACAGATTCTGTCTGCGTATACCATTGGGTCTCGGACACGCTAACTGGAAAGGCACGAGTGCGCACCAAAGCAGTAAGCGAGATGCTTATTAGGAGGCGACTAAGCACTCTAAAAGAAGTTCATGAAAGAATACGGGCTGGCAGTGGACGCGACGCTGGTTTCATCAGCATGAAACATTGCTGACCGATTGACATGAGTACCACAAACATGGTTTGAGGCAATGAAAAAGAAAAATGGGCTTGACCCGGTGATAGGCGCGGTTCACACAGACGAGCTGGATGGGAGTCAAATCATGGCTATTCACAAAGGTAGTGGACATCCGGGGGTGCGACGCACTACCTACTTTGTCAGGAGAAGTTGCCCAACCACGACAAAAGCAACCGTTAAAACGGTCCTACGGAAATGTGAGGAGTGTCAGTCCATTGACCCAGCGCCAGTCAGGTGGGAAAAGGGAAAGCTGGAAGTTAACGAGAATTGGCAAAGAATTGGAATGGATGCATTATGGCACCTTCCATTTTTTAACGCTAACAGACTGTAGTCCATCGCGTTTCTCCATTTGGAGGAAATTGGCAAAGCAGGACTCGGCAAGCGTGATCCATCAGTTGGAAACAGTGTTCCTCGAGCATGGCTCGCCGCATGAAATCCTTTCAGACAATGACACGGCTTTCTGCAGTAACGCATTCCAAGCATTTGCACATAAATGGGGAGTTCACTTGCGATTCCGTTGTGTGTACGCTCCAGCCGGGAATGGCATAGCGGAGCGATGTCACCATACAGTGAAATGAATAGTGGCTAGAATGTGCTGTCCCATACAGAAAGCTGTCTACTGGTATAACATCACACCAAGAGACGACACATCTCCCTTCACTGCGCCTGCCAATAGGATTTATCGATACGAAGTTCGAGTAAAGGAGACCAATCGCGCAACTGCGTCTGCAGATCCCAAGGACAGCTTTTACCAGGTTGGAAATCGCGTGTGGGTCAAAAGGCCGCAAAATCGATGTACCACGAGGTTCAGCAAGAGTAAGTTAACCAAGGTAATCAGCCCTCAATCGATTTTGGTGGATGGTGTGCCTCGCCACATAAAAGATCTGCACCCTCGCCATTATGTTGTTACATCGGAGGAAGAGGAAAATGGTACAATGTCTTCTGAATGAGCAGAGAGTATAATGCAGGACGATGGAGAGCCATATAATGCACATACTGAAGAAGCGGAAGAGGGACCACCCGTCTTGCCTTTACGAAGGAGTACCCGACAAAGATGGATACTTCCTCCTGTCCCTGCCCTGATTGTGAAACACCGCCTATGGAACAGGCTGGCGGCAATAACGGTGGTAATGAGGAAGATGACAAGGAGGAAGTGCTGCCTCCGGTTCTTCGAAGAAGTACCCGACAAAGACGACTGCCCCCATGCCCCGTTTGTGATCATGAGATCAGGGGAGAGTGTAGCAGAATTAGCAGTAACCAAAATGAGAAAAAGAGAGCTTACCTCGTATACGTCTGTTTTGGGCTGAGCGAAAGAGAGAGTTCCAAGATGGCGTCCATGGGCTTTTATTAGCATTTACCCAATGTAATTAACGTTGAATCACGTCTGCTCTCGCGCGATTATGCAAATATGTCGTTCCCGGCCGCTATGAAGGCAGGACACTGGAAAAGAGAGGGAGCGTTCTGCAGATTGTGTGTAGGTGATTCTGGCGAGTAGATTGTGCTTGTTACGACCCACGTGTCTGCGAGAAGCGAGTTTTTGTTCCGTCTGTTTTTAGTTGTATTTTTTTTTGTTTTGCCTACTACATTTTTGTTTTAAAAGAGAAAAAGGAGACGGTAAATTTTCTAATGTTCAAAGTTTCCAAAGCTCCAAAAGTTGAGGCCTCACCACTGGATGTATTCAAAACATTTTCACCACCGGATGTATTCAAAGCATTTTCACCACCGGATGTACTCAAAACATTTTCACCACCGGATGTATTCAAAACATTTTCACCACCGGATGTATTCAAAGCATTTTCTTTTTAACTTGAAGTGTTTTTTTTTAATAGGAAATTGGGTTAGTTTAATTCTTTCAATTTATAGCTGGAAATTTTTTCTTTCAATTTGAATTAGGTATTTTGCTTTTTAATTTGAAGCTAAGTGTACTTTCATAATTTTTCAAATAAATCTATAATATAAATCTCACCTGTCTGTTTAAATGTATGTATGTATGTATGTATGTATGTATGTATGTCTAAAACTTTCGACAAAGGCGACGGATTTTCACAAGATTAGTTTTGTTTTGAAGCCCGACTCTTCGGACGACAAATATCGAAAAATTGGCTAAAAAATTTATTCTTTCACTCTCAACTGGGCACTTTTCTACAAGGAGTCGCTTTTTTCGCCGATATTTCCGAAATTCATTCTCTCTTTTCGATTGACTAGCCTTAATTTAAACCTTCACCACTTCCGGTTTGGCGATGGGCGAATCGGCAAAGACGTCACTTTTTTTCACGTCTTTTTCCTCCTTCGCGGTACGCGTTCAAGCCTGCCTGATTATTACGACTTTGTTTTGCTCACTGCACACCTCAAAACATCCGGGCAACGCCAGGCACCCAGGCTAGTAAATAATAAAAAGCAAAAAACATAAATTTGTAAGTTATACGTTTATTTGGATACCAGATCCAGTTTCGAATATTTTATTTCCTTAAAATACCACTTATCATTCATATTACAACGGATTTATTCAATTTAATGTTCGGCTCGTTCCATTTTGTCTACTTACAGTAAAGCATTTAGATTTTCCTTTGCGAAAAATAAAAAAGAAACGTTTCTTTTTTTCGAAATTTACAGAATTAATGACCTGAAAAACTAAATGAATGTTTCACCTTTTCTAATTTATACAGATAACGTTGTACTCGCCTCATCGTAACACCCATCCTTTTGTGACAAGCACATTATATAATATCAAATACAAAGCCAGCTGTAAGGATAGAAATACGTGCCTTCTTAATAATAACTGAATACACAAAAAAGAAATGTTATTCATAAATGTATAGTTATATCAGATACTTCTTTTATAATGGCAGTCAAACATCGAAAAGCATGCGAGGATAACTAATAATTGTTTGGAATTTGGTCGAAAAATGAGTGAGCAGTGAAGCTTTAACGCAGTTCTAAATGACTAAAACTTCCACTTAACGATATATTGAATGTTTGAATATATCGTTATATCTTATACTTCTTTTACAATGGCAGTCAACATCGAAAAGTATACGAGGATCTGCCCGATTCAGAAATAAAGATTCACTACCCTAAGAAATTCATTGTGTTTTACGCTCCTGAGACCCGCACTTATGCAAATGACTATGGGCATCGCTTTCAGTCTAGCTGCGTACATGCAATGCCATTTCTGCATCTGCCGCCATAATGTTCCTCTTGCATGCATTGTCTACACTCCACTTCTGATCCCTGATCCCAGCATGGGCAAAGTTGCATCGATAATCTCCGGCGTGTGCTTCATTGCAAGGGTGATACTGAGGTTTCTCCATTTCATATTGTATATCGGCTAGACAGCATGATATACCTTGAGTCATCTGAAGTCTTATCATATGCTCCACCAGACGAGATGGCACTTGTCTGGGGTCGCACATCTTTTGCATGGCGCATGACTTCATTGACAATAATGATATGGGAGCTGATCACCTCCGTTATCATTCGTTCTTAAAACTTGGACGTGCATCGTATAGCAAAGCAGCTTAACAGATACAAGATGATACCAGTTTTGTATGGAGGCTAGTGACGAGGGCATTTTTTTTAATCCCAACCTCATATATGTAGATCCAGTTAGCAAGTGCAGTCAATGATGATGTATCGTTCTTGGGCGCGACGTTGTACCAATACACTGCTTCCAGAACATAGCACCTCATCCTAGCTGCAATTCGTTTAATACGGCGGTGACCTTGATTTACAATGCGGGTGCCTGCTGGTATGTAGGCACACAAAACTGCAGGCACACTCCGCAGCTGATGGAACACTCCCTGAATTCCCCACTACTAAACGCAATGTCATTGTCAGGAAGCAGTTCATGTGGTGAGCCGTACTCAAATAATCTTGTTTTGAGATTTCGAATGATATTTAAAAATCCTGCTGTGACAACGGTCACCAAATAAGAAGACTTACTGGACCACAATCGGTGACTGTCAGGGAGTGTTTTCCATTATATTAGGTTATATCCATCCTCAGCCCGTGCTAACTACCTTTTACGACTAATCTCACTTTTGTCCAATGAACTAAGGTTGGATCAATCGTCTGACATTCTTAGCATGCTTTAATAACCGACCTTATATCTGCTGTGGTAATTGTTCAGTTAACTCACCAGGCGAAATACATAGTACATATACTCTTATGTAGTTCCATGATTTAACTACTTGTTATTCCATCAGTTCTCGTGGCACAAATAAAAGGTACAGACTCGATCATGGATTTCATATTCTAGAACCACCTTTGTGGTACTCGAGTTATAGGGGTCCACCAAGTTCTAACTTGACAGAATCAGAGC
Source organism: Euprymna scolopes (assembly GCF_053919585.1). NCBI lineage: Eukaryota > Metazoa > Mollusca > Cephalopoda > Sepiida > Sepiolidae > Euprymna > Euprymna scolopes. The sequence goes on along the minus strand of NC_136512.1, from coordinate 40,165,049 downwards.
AACGTACATGAACAGTTCATACTTTTCTACTATCGATTTTATCATTTCCAATCGTCGTTCAGCAACATTCACTAGTGGCTTTGTACGTACTCTGGTCTTTCTGGTGAGCGTATCCATTAGTCAGTGATACACGCTTACCAAATCTGTTTTTAAGTGTATGACTTTACACTTCTATTGTAATGCCAGATTGATAATGCTGCATCAAGTTAATGCGCTTGACGTCGTTCGTTTGTCGCAACCAAAACATATCTTTAAACACATCATCACATTCCAGGAGCTTGTGTCTACCCATACATTGAGGTCGTGCCCTTTCGCACATCATAAGCCAGTGAAATATCGCTCTGCTTCATCCTTGCTATTGTTTTCCAGATCATTTATTGCGGTGGAATGTCCGCCATAACGTTCGCCTCGCCACGAATTGTCTACAGTTCCTTGAACAATTTTTTGATGGCTGAGAAAAATGTTTTTCAATAGAGTTAAGTGAATGATTAAAAAACGAGCCATAGTTTGTATTTTAAAACTAAGATTTGTTTATTTTCAAAAATAAATTAGTAAATCCGATTCAATGAAAGTTTGCCATTTTTTAATTAGTTAGAGACATGAGGCATCAACAGCTTTTAAAATAATTGTTCTATGTTCAAATCATACATTTTAATGCATGATTTTACTTAAATGTAAAATGTAAAATACAAAATAAAGACGTACCCGCGAGTAAAAAATAAAGATAAAATTATTAAAAAATAAACACTATGGATAACATAGTGTTTCGCTATATCACAACTTTTCAGTACGGCTAGACTGTTACCTATCCTCAGCTAGAAATCGAACCTACAACCAACTAGTCGGCAGTTCTAATTCAAGTCACAGAACTGACACTCGTAAATCATATCCCCAATGTCCTAATATGAACATTGATCGATACTTTTAAAATGCTCCATTTGTCCTTGTTACAAAGAGTTTTGTAATTATGCTGATTAATTAATAGATGATATAGTTTAACGAAAGTGCTCTACCCCAAAAGAGGGACTGATATAGTCAACTATTGATAATTCTTTTGTTTTCCTCCATTTTTTTTTTTAGGAATTTATTTTTTCTTCGACTCTTTACCATTAAATAAAACTCCACGAAACACCTGAACCATTATCTTTCCTCTACGTTTGCAGTGCATGCAATTTTGTTTCTTTTATCAAATTAATTCCTGCATTCACTGTGTGTGTGTGTGTGTGTGTGTGTGTGTGTGTGTGTGTGTGTGTGTGTGTGTGCGCGCGCAAAGACGGGCTGTCCATTCGTGAATCTTGAGTGCTTAGTGCAAGTGAAGGAAGTCGGGTGCGGAGAGAATTAGAAAATATAGCCGAATATGAATAAGTCTAAGTAGCATCAGAATGACAAGCATTCATCTTTTCCTATTCATGGCAGCTCAGACGAAAAATTCTAATATTTATAGAAAATTGGTAAGTAAATTCTATTTTTTGGGGGAGAAATATTTTTGGAGTGAGACAATAAAAAACTGAGAAATATGAAATAATGATTTTCATATTTTCTACTTGTTTTCGTGTTTCATCTTTTCTCCATTTTTATTTGCTTTTTGTCTTTTCTGTTTTTTTCCCCTCTTGTTTTCGTCTTTTCTCCGTTTTTTGTCTTTTTTTCTGTTTTCCGTCTTTTCTCCCTTTTCCGTTTTTTTTTATCTTTTCATTTTTTTGTTTTTCATCTTTTCTTCTTTTTATTCCGTTTTTCATTTTTTCTTTATTTCGTTTTTTATCTTTTCTCTTTTTTATTTCGTCTTTCATCTTTTCTCTTTTTATTTCGCTATTTACATATTCTTCTTCATTTGGCCTTTCATCATTTCTTTTTTCTTTTTCTCTTTAAACCTTTTTCCATATTTTCAGTTTTTCATCTTTTCTCTTTTTTATCATTTTTCATACTTTATCCTTTTTTTTCGTCAGTTTTTCGTCATTTTTCGTTTATCATTTCTTTAATTTTCTCTTTTTCCTTTTGTTCATTGTTTCTTTTTTATTTAGTTTTCATTTTTACTTTATTCTTATATAAAGCTTGTTTTCACTTTCTTTTTCTCAATATATCTCAAGTCTCTCTTTATTCATCTGATCTTTTCGCGCTTTATTTTTAACCTTTTTTCTTTTTATTATGTAATTTTTATTTCCTTTTAATTTTCCTACTTTTAATTTTCTTCCTTTTTCGTCTCTTTATTCACCTTTTTGTCCATTATTTAAAAAAACAAACTTTTTCTGCGTTTTAAAACAATCGTTTGATCTTCACTTTTCTTTTGTTTCTCTTTTCAGTTTTTCTAATTGTACCTATAAGTATTATCTTCATTCCTACTTTCTATCCCTTTCTATACTCTCACCCTAATACTCTCTGTTCTAATTGCTTTTTGTCAGTTGATATTGCTTTGCAGTTTCTGATGTTTTTAGAATAAAAACAGTTCAGCTAACATCTTTGCAAGACAACCAGAGAAGAATAGAGCAAGGAAAATTAAAATCATGCACGCAAGTAAAAAAGCAATAACATGAACTTCGTGACACTTAAAACGGAAAACAATAAATATTAATAAGATGCACACCCTAACAAGCACGACCTTTAAAACTATGCACATAAAATTATATATAGTAGCTGAGAGAGCCGACGTTGTTATGGATGAATGATGATCAATGAATGTCCAACACTTCCAATACTTTTAATGCGGTTGTTTAAGGCAACACCATTTGGAGAAGGTGCATCGGTTTTCGTATGAGCTAATGTGTACCCATACCGAGAGGATCTTATTTTGGTTTCGGATTCTACGTTATTTTTAATACTAAGTCAGGGTTTACTCGTAGGATGAAGTATCCTCATCTAAGGTTATCTTGCCAACACCCTGTACATAGAGATCTTAGACACTCGCAGATGATATCTAGTAGGTATTCAAGTTCTATTCGAAACTTGTGTGCAATCAGTCGCGTGCATTCAATCGCGTCTAACATTTATTGTTCCGACATTAAATAACTTAAAATAGTTGGTTTTTTTCTAACATTTATTGTTCCGACATTAAATAACTTAAAATAGTTGTTTTTTTTTCTGTCTGTGTGTCCGGATGTCTCTATTTTTCTATTTCTCTCTTTTCCTTCAAAATCAATGGCAATCGTAACTTTTAACGTACAACCAAACACAGTTGGAATCGCGTCCACACTCACAAATACAAATGTGATTTCTTAGAATTTAAGTTCTTTCAATTGTTTTATTTTACAGCATACCAATTTTTTTTTCAGATTATTTAATGCCGAATGCCATAATTTTGGTAATAGTTTTCAAGTTGTTCATATCTTCAAATATTTATTCATGGTTTTTGGTTTGGTTTAGTTGTTTTGTTTTGATGACATATCAACCATTTTGGAGTAATTTAATTCAAAATCCAGTCCTTTTGAAAAAAGGTTTATTGCTTCAAATTCTTTATATCTTCAAATATTTATTCATGCAGTTTGGTTTGGTTTGGTTGTTTTTCTAGAGGAAAGGTTTTTTTTGTTTTGGGAGGTGCAGACAATGATTAAGTTTTACAAAGAGAAAAGAAAAAGAGACAATAACATCAAAGTGTGGTGCATTTTAGGTCAGAAAACCGATATCTTTAATCAGTCCTATCTAATAGCATCAGATAGAATTAAATAAAAATGTAACTATCTTTTAAATGAGAATTATTGATGTCGGTTACGTATAAGCTATAATAGTTATTTTCAACATAATAAACACGAAGGCATATTATTTAGGGATTACAAACAAGTTTGAAGGAGTAAAATGATATTGAATTGGTCGCGAATTTAAAAAATATATGAATAAGGTTAAAAAAAAACTGAAATATAATAAATAAATAAATAGCTATAAAAAAAAAATATAATAAATAAATAAATAGCTATAAAAAATTCTGGATCAAGATATACAGAAATGAATTCGTGGTTGCATATATTATTAAATTTAAAATGATTCTTCTGGCGATTTATGAATATAAGCGTTTGAATCTCTTTATTCCAAAATATTCACATCATTGGCTCCTAAAGAATATACAGTCTCTCCATTTATTTGTCTTTGTTTTATTTTTGTTAACGTAATCTAAGTAAATTTCTTTTGCTTTTCAAATCATTAAAACGGAATACCAAGTTAAAAAAAAAAAAGGCAACGTTTTTGACATTTGTATTTTTTTTTTCCTACCAACGATCGATTAAAATTTTTTTAAAACGTTAGGAAGAAGTAAATAACAAAAGGTTATGTTTCTGAATTTTTTGAGGTGACGATTGATTATTCGTATTATTTGGATTCTTCGGGCTATTGCTCTCATCTTGGGTGTTATATTTACAATGTTTCGGTCGATGTAACCTTCGACCTTCTTCAGATGTAAGCTGTCAAATTCAAGAATCTTTCTGTTGATGCTGGGAATTTTCACGGAATTTTGAACGGAACCCTTTATTCCAGAGTTCAACAAGATACACTTTGAAGAAGGTAAGAGGTTACATCAATTAGAACGTTGTGAAAATAACATTAAAGATGATAGCAATAGTCTAAATAAAGAAATAATACTAAGGGATTAATTGATGTAAAAAAATATTCATTAATTAGTTCTTACCTTTTAGAAACATTTTAGATTTAAATGATAAAATGTACAAAAGAAATTTGCCTATCGACTCAACATAATAATGTCCTACATGAAAACAACTAGATAAAAAAAAATCTTTGCACCTAGAGGTTACTGTAATAAAAACAATTCCCAGCCAGTGGGGGTTAGATTATAAATTGAACACTTACAGTGACACCTGGAAACAAACGGTCGGTGTACACGTAGAGCCAAATCCTTTCTAAACAAACCTTTCTATTTGCTTTCCGTATTAGATTCGTTTGTGTTTACCTATGTGTTTTTTGCGCTTACCTGCGTTTTATCAATCAGTGTTTGTTTGGCTGATTTGATCAATTTAATCGATGAAACATCACTCGTCTCTGCGTGAATTTGTACGTAATATGCAGGGCATTAAACAAATTGTTTTAAAACTAGAGATGTTGCTTAGCTCCAGAGGATTCAGCTTTGACCTTTGTCCAGAAAATTGTTGACTGATGCAGTGAAAAATTTACAGAAGAGACAATTGTTTGAAAACAAACACACCTGAACGTTTCCGTCTGTCGTTATGGTTTTTTTTTTTTTTATTGTTTTGGGATAGAAGATTGATGTTAATGAAGCGAGACAATTATTTTATCAGAGTGGAACCCAACATAGTATGTTTATGTACATATTGATATTCAGGTAATTTCTTTTATGCCTTTTTTATCTACAAACTATGACAAATACCCTTTTCTCACAGAAGAGGTGTTTCTAGCTTTTGTCTCTTTTATCGTTATTTTTATGGTAGGTACTTGATTGAGCTCCAATTTCTAGTCCCCCTCCCTGTAAAATATACACAACAGGACTTGTACTAGTTTACTCTGTCTCTTTCTCACACACACACACACACACACATGCACACGCACATAAATATCAGTACACCGAAGAAGGTCGTAGGAGCGGATAAAAATCTGTATTTGAAAATAATTTTGTAGACGAGTAAAATATAAAATGCAAAATAAAAAATATATATATAAGCACTTTATAATACACGCACACACACACACATACACACACACACACACACACACACAACCCAACGAAGAACCTAATGAGTGGTGTATCCAGAATCACAGAATACCCAAACAGTTTAACTGTCACTCAAATAGCTCACATATTACTGTAGTTTGCCATGATCAGTCCACACAAGAACAGGGGTGGTTTGGTCACTTCTGGTTCCGTCCCTCTCCACACGAATAGTTCACAAAATGAAGAAATCGATATGGCTCACGCCCACGTTGTGATTTATATTAAATCCGCGAGTCACGCCCCCAAACTTGATGCTGGCTTCTTGCATGTTTACTCTGAAAGCAACAAAAATTAAAAAAATAAACATAACAATGATCAACTCCTTATTATATTGTCAGGAACAAGATAATTACAAAGTTCTAAAAAAAAAACAAAAGAAAACTGTTCAATATGCAATGCCATTGCAAAAAAAAAAGATGATTAGATATTTATTTGAAGGGCGTCAAGCCAATAGTCTGTTAAAGAAATATCCAATTCATATACCATGATTAAACAGGTGTCAATAGTCAGGTAGGAAAAAAAAAACCTTTGGTTTTGAATAGCGGCAACAGTCTCGTTGAATTATCAGCAGTATGCAAGTCTCTCTTTAGGAGATACACTTTCTTCTGTCCCCTCATGAGGTACCCTTTCTTTCTCCTTTCTTTCAGAAAATCTACAGTCAGCAACAGTTACAGTGGCGTGGGTGACTTATAGGGACTTGGTGAGATTGGAGTTCTTTTTACATAGGATAGTAGTTGATGTACCTCAACCTGGGGAGTCCTTTTATCGACCTGCAGTGAGAGAGTTTGTATCAGACTTGCACACTCAGCTCCTTCTGGTACTCCTACTCGACTGCCGAAATTCGCTCATGCACGTCGTTTTATGGATGGGTAATGGGTAAGGTCGAATGTCACCGGGCATACACTCCAGCCAATAAGAGGTCGTCCCGTCATGCCTATGCTCGTTCTTATTCGTAAATTGCCGTAAGCATCCTCCATTGGTAATTTTCCATCAAGGAATTTCTCATGTCAGTGGGTTCTGCAAATGGTGACCTAGAGGTCATTGTCATCCAAAGCCCAAACGCATACAATATTCCAATATTATTCGCCAGTATATCATTGATTCAGTATTTGTATCAAATTGTTAATATTAACTCAAATCCTTTCAGCTAAAATTATTTTTCTATTGTTTTGAGTTAAGTCACCGACCAGCAAGGTGGAGCCAGCAAAGCACACACATATTCTTTGGAATTATAAATTAATATCTATTGAGCTGAAACACTGAAGTTTGACTACAATATATATATATGTGTGTGTGTGTGTGTGTGTGTAATGCTTGATTAATTTCTCAGGCGACTACATTTCTATTCCTTCTAATATCCGAGCATAAATCTGGACGTCTGCATCCCTTAATGCATTCAATAAAATCAAATGTCAAAAGGTCATTGTCATTTATCAAACTCGCAATCAATTTGCAGCCATGTATAAGTGACGACTCATGCCATTTCTTTGTCTTTTAATAGAACGAAAGGAATAATTTCTTTAAATGAAGGAGTGTTCGTTCCTAAGTTAATGGAACAACTGCTGAAAAGCTATAAGATATATTGTTACCTCGATGTAAGTGTTGTGTGAATTTAAATTAGAATTTGTAAGGAACCAAAAAGTTTTTGATATTAATTTACTTAAAACTTAAAAACAGTTGAGTTTGACCGATATACAGCATGGAATCAGCTCGTGTTTTCTTTTTATCTCATAATATGGTGTCATTAGTTGGAAAGATATTCATTTTTTTTTTCACATTTTAATTGTATAAATTTTTGTCTTATCTCATAATATGGTGTCATTAGTTGGAAAGATACTCATTTTTTTTTTCACATCTTAATTGTATAAATTTTTGTCTTATCTCATAATATGGTGTCATTAGTTGGAAAGATATTCATTTTTTTTCACATTTTAATTGTATAAATTGTCTAGACAAATAGCACGAAATTATTAAATGTCTTACATTAATTATTCTTTTTACTTTTACCCCAAACGAAGCATGTTGCCACTTTGAAGAGGATATGGAGGTTTTTTTGGGGGTCACCACTGATAAAATCTCCATTTTTATTTTTTTAAACCTGTGATAAAACATATTGTAAAAGCAAACAAAAAAATTCGAATTCCAAAATATGAATTCCTTATAATTATTTTTTATTCTGCAAAAAATAAATATTTACAGTAATGAAGTAAATTGTTTGTGAATGTTTGTAGACTCCATTTAAGGCAAAGATAATGTTTGGTTCGACATATCAAGAGTTAGTATTTTGAGTTCTTCGTGCGGAGACGAAACTTGGAGAGCGTCCTTTGTAATGACTAAGAGAATGATATCATGATGACCAAACATTACCTGCCCAGAGAAGGAGAACTTAATGCCTAGGAGGATTTTATCATGTCAACAGAACAGTTACTACATTACTATTCCAATAAAAAGATGTTAATCCTAGAAGAATGGTATCATGAGGAACGAACAGATAAAGTACTATCCCCTTCCCAAAAAGTAAAAGGTGGTAATCCCTGGAATGAATCTATCAGAACAAAGGAAAACATACTACATTACGTTTTGAATTTTTTAGATAAGGATTGGTTATTCATATTTGGATTCATCAGACTACTGTTCTCATCTTGAGTGTCATTTTCACAACATTCTGGTCGGAGGTTACATCGACCGAAACGTTGTGAAAATCAAACTCAATGTGAGAACAGTAGTCCAATGAATCCAAATAATATGAATACTACACGACCCTCTAAGGAGGAGATAAATCTGGATATGATATTATGATGAACGAACATAGTCTAAACTGTCCCCCAAATGAGTGGATAATGCCTGGTAGGATGCTGGATAGCATATTATACACTATACACTCCAAGAAAAAGATGAGGTAATACCTGGGAGTATCCCCATAAAATGATATGATAATGCCTGCGAATATGATATTACGACAACAGAACAGATATTATTCTACATTCCCCCACAAAAAATGGGGAATGTTGTCTCATGACAACAGAATAAGGAAAGTTCAAATAGGTCAGTTAATAGTTTAAATAGGTCAGACTGGAGGTCTCAAAGATTTGGTTTCGATTTCTGGTCATGACACCTGCTTTAAGTGTTGTGAATTTATTATCAACTAGCAGGCATCCTGGCGTTGCCCGGTGTTGCCTGGTCGTAAAATACATTTAAATTTGATATTTTAATTCATGCAGATTTTGTATTTTTTATTATAGAGCAAATTCTCTATTGATTATTATATTGTACCCAATATATAGTAGTAGCCGCTCGGCCTGCCCCAGGCATAAAATATGCTCAAGTATAATACGGTAATTTATGCAGATTTCATATATATATTATTAGAGAGCTAAGACTCTATTATTATATTATACTGTCATGATTATTATATTGTACCCAATATATAGTAGTGATTTCAAAAATTTAAAAATAATATATTACTTCAATGCCATTAGTCAGAATTGAAGCTAAGACATTTAGTCCTCCAGCGTTAAATGAATTAATGTGAACGTGTGGAACATATACCTTTAGTCGACTTATGCCTGCTAAATTTTAATTTGCTCAATTTTGATTCCTCAGCAACCATTTTCATCAGCTAAATTCCAAAGGCTGAATCCCTTATATATCAAGTTTCAAATCTGTAGACCAAAAATTGACAGAGTAGTTTGGTAGAGACCGTTCCGAACTGACAATGTCATTTATATATATATATATATATATATATATATATATATATATATATATATACTAGCAGGTCGCAGGCATAAATATTATATTTTAATTCATGCATATTTCTTATATATTACTAATGAGCCAATTTATTGATTATTATCCAATATATAGTAATGATTTCAAAAGTTATAAAAAAATATATGACTTAGCATCTGCTAGAATGTAAACCAGATCGTTTAACGCTATAACCTTAATCATTATTTATCTATCTAGCATCGTTACCGTCTGAGCTACTAACAAATGGACAAGAAAACATAAAAATTAGGGGACTTTGAGCTATGGATGTTTCATTTTGCGCGTATGCAAAAGTAACAGCAGGAGTGATGTTTTATTTGACTTAACCTGCGGAGGTCAACTGTTTTGTTTTCAATTTTGACCCCTTGCAGCAAAACTTGTGCTAAAACGTTTTCATTCTAAATTCTATACAATTATGCAAAATGTAGAAACTATGCATAAATAGAATTCAGCATAATAGTGAAATGAAGCTAATCATTTAATAAGAAACCATAAAATGTATACGCAATTAATTAACGCTCGTTTTTTTCAAAAGAATATCCAACGTAGTCACTCACATAGCCATGAATGAGTATATTAAGAAGTTTTTTTTTAATCAATTTGAAATAGAAAAAGTAGAGAGAAAAAAATTAACTTTATATATATATATATATATATATATATATATATATATATATATATATATATATATATATATATATATATATATATATATATAGAGAGAGAGAGAGAGAGAGAGAGAGATTATATTAATGCAGTGTTCTCAATTTTTAAAAGTAGTTAAGATCTGTAATATTTTGAAATAAGAATACTTCCGTAATGTCTTTATTATGTTTGAAAACATTAAACTAACGGGAAAAAATATTTATATAAGATGGAATCACCAAAAATGCAATACAAAAAAGTAATGTGCAAATTTTATCTCATGTCGCTGTTGAATCGATCATTAAACTCGAACTAAAATACATTTTCCAAATCCTGGGCTAGGATACTGTAAATGATTCAATAATTTTTTTCAAATTTGGATTTATCTTAAGCAAGATAGCATCTGGATTGAATGTGGTATTGTGGTGACTAAAATATTTCTAGTTAAGAGTAGGATAGACACTTGAAAGTATTTGAAACCAAGGATGACCAACAACGGCCATTAACCCCACACTTTTTAATGGCCTTGTGCCCAATTGGTTCATTATGTATTTTTATATTTTGTGCAAATGAATATTTCCAAGTTTAGTATCTGTTCTCTCCAAAGATGCTACAGTCATATCCTGGTGTCTGTGTTCATGCCAAACGTGCCTAGAATGAAAATATATTGCAAATTCTTACAAAGGTTTTGGAGAGAGACCCTTCCCATAACAGGACATATCCAGAAACTATATTAACCAGATTAATTAGATGATCATGCTTCATTTGAACAAAGGTGATACGATAATATCATGGGGTCTGTGTTTCTGCTAGACGTTAGCAGAATGAAAATATATCACAAAATCCAATAAAGGTTTTGAAGAGAGACCCACGATAGCAATATACAACAGAAAAAGGATAGAACTGTGGAATTTCCACAGATACCATTAGTTATTTCGTATTTTTATTAATCTAAAAAATATTGAATCATTTATGTACCTATTTACTATGCCTCCCCACGGGACAGAGTTAGACACCAGGGTCGTTTTTTAACGTGGAGAAAAGGTACAAAAATAAAAATCGTCTCAGTCGTGAAGGATTTCTCCTCCACCGAAAGAGAACAAGAAATAGAAGTGCAGCATCTGAAGAACAGATACTACACTTTGATCTTGACCAAAAGGCAATGTAGTCGATAGACTAGTTTTACTGTCTTGATTCGAATGGAAAATGATTTTGAGAAGTTACTTATTGCACACACGCACACACACACACACACACACACACATACACACGCACGCACGCACGCACGCACGCGCGCATATATATCTCAACCTCTAAATACAAGTGTATGCACATGAGAAAGAATTTCCAACGATTGACTTATGTAGTGACCAATTGACTTCTCCGTTTAAAAGAAGGAAATTACTTTTCTGCTCTTGTCTAGTTTCATCTGCTGCTCTTCTCTCTCTCCCTCTCTCCAGTTCCATGCAAAAAATGGACTACGGATGTGTAGGTCAAATATCACCATTGAAGAATAGAATTTCTTTTGTTCCAATCTATGCCAGAATGCAATTTGATGTTTCTTTCATTTCCCTTCCATAACTTCAAAGCGCGCTTTTATTCACTCATTTGTAGGAAATTAATCAACTGAAATTAGTTCACTTA
>NC_136512.1:40068327-40145827 GCF_053919585.1 Euprymna scolopes | reverse complement strand
AATTTTAAAATATGAAGATATAAAAAGTACAACCAAACTATTAAATTTAAGACAGGAGCTTCTGACATGTAGTCATAAACGTTGGTTTAAATTTAATAAATATAAACCACCTTAAATCATTAAAAATTACTTATTAGTAAAAATAGATTACAATTATTATTATTATTATTATTATTATTTTTTTCTTTTTTAATAAATTAAGTTAGACTAATTACCTCCCTTAGACCCGTAAAATAAATAATAAATAAAGTCAAGAACACATGACAATTATCTCCCCTTAAAACTTGTAATAGAATTATTCTCTCTATATATATAAACTGTAGCGTCTTTAAATCAAAAATACGCTAACGGAAACAATTTATTGCACGAGCGTCCCCTTTTTAAATTCATCATTCAATAAAATAAAAAGCTATAGCAAACATCTAAATGACTACTTTAGACACAGTTCCTGATTTCAAAAAAAGAAAAATTAAAAGGTAAATATCTCTATATATTTTTAAATCAAATTTATTATGTAAATTCAAAAATATATATTTTTCTCTACTTATTTCTATCTCTAACCCATATTAATTTTCGTATAAATTTTAAATCCAAACCTTTTATTTCAATTTTTTCAGATTCATCTGCCTTACTTTTAATGCTAGGTTTATTTATGGTGTCTTTTAAATTCAATAAAAACCCTCCTAAATTTGCTGATGAGGAGACCTTGCTTACCAAAAAACTATATATAATTGTTCTACATAACTTGATGTATACCACAATAAAAAGCACTGTTTTCCGAAACGATCGTACAGATAATTGACTTTCTTGTTGTTCCTTCTTATGAAACTGATTTTTAATTTAATTAAAATTTGATTTTTAAATTTTTAAAAATTTTTTAAATTTTTAAATTTTAAATTATAAATCACATTACTTAATATAAATATATATATATATAAAGATATATATATATACATATATATATATGTAAATATATATATAAATAGATATATATAAATATATATCGTTATATATATAAATATATATCGTTATATATATATAAATATATATCGTTATATATATATAAATATATATCGTTATATATATATATAAATATATATCGTATATATATATAAATATATATCGTATATATATATATAAATATATATCGTTATATACATATAAATATATATCGTATATATATAAATATATATATATAGTTATATATATATAAATATACATAGTTATATATAAATATATATAGTTATATATATATAAATATACATAGTTATATATAAATATATATAGTTATATATATATATAAATATATATAGTTATATATAAATATATATAGTTATATATAAATATATATAGTTATATATAAATATATATAGTTATATATAAATATATATAGTGATATATATATAAATATATATAGTGATATATATATAAATATATATAGTTATATATATATATAAATATATATAGTTATATATAAATATATATAGTGATATATATATAAATATATATAGTTATATATATATATATAAATATATATATATATATATATATATATATATATATATATATATCCTAATAACGGTTCTATAAGAGGATTCTGTGTAGCTTGACTGCCCTAAATATATTTTCGTAACTTACTAGGTTGCTTTACTCACATATTGAGCACCGCTGAAATAAAATTGACGATAAAAATTTCTCAACCACCATTGCCATGACAAATAGCATTCTTCCTCTTAGACGTGATCCAAAAAATGTCTCAAATCTAATAGATCATGAACTATTGGCCAAGCCCCAACTTCTGTGACAATGTTGTTCAATGTTACACCTTTGTGTCTATTTTATAAATATTTTAATGGAAGTATGTACACTTTGATAGACTCATAGCACTTGTTGCCTCTCGACTTACATACTCCTGACAATCCTGACAAGCAACAAAATCTCACCCATTCACTCTCGAGGTCCCTAGATGTCAGAAAACCTTCCACTGTAATAGTTTCTTGCACTAGACATTAGGATACCCGACCTGTTAGCTGCTTCTCTGTCTATACTGAAATGCAGAAGGTCAAGTGTAATATAAATAGACATCTCACTGCTCAACTCCTCACAATCCCCTAGACATAATCCCAAATAGCAGTCCTGTATGACCAAGTGGCAATACGCCTTGTTTGGAGTGAAACAGAGTAAAAAAAAAAAATTAATATTATATCTACTTTATGACATTTTTTGCATATACATGAAATAATATATATATATATATATATATATAATGTGTGTGTGTATGCGTACATATATATTGGCTTGTTTGCTGTTTTGGTTTGTCTTTATTTTGTAATTAATATCTGATCGATCGTTTTTGACAAGTTGATTTCCATGTTATTATATTCCATATCTGATGTAACACAACTCCCATAAAATGTGTGCATATGTTCATAAACGGATGCAATTCTTTGAAAATGTCACTATTTTACTTTCTGGAAGTCCAAAGAAACCATTCTAAAACAGAAATAAATATTCCTTATGGCAAAATTGTTTTCTTGGGATTTTGTTAATGTTTTATCCTTAGTTTCTTTCTCTGACAAAATTACCAAAATCGTTTCTGTTTCTTTGGCACAAGATGGAAAATGAATTGGAATGTCAAGTAGCATCATTTTCGGGGAGGGAGGGGGTACCAATTTCTGATGAAAATACAAAAACAAATTTATAAAAAAAATTGATTTGAATTGAAGATTCCTAGTTTTTCGATGCTTCCTCACATCTTAATTTGAAAATCTATTTGTCTCTCGAACTCCAATTTGAAATAACTTTAATCTAACATATAAAGTTATCTTGTCGGAATTTAAAAAATCAGACGCAAATAACTTTGCTCTTGGCTAACAAACTTTCATTTGTTCTTGATATTTCAATGTATTAGCTCCTCAATTCATTGTGTGAAAATCTGTAAAGTTTATCAAATGGTTATGCATGAGGTTTCTTCTCATAATTATGTGTCATTAAACTAATATTTTCGAATATAACATACTACATAAGACAGAAAAGGAACACTTATTTATCTTTGTTTCAATGCGAAAATTCTCCAAACATTTTTCAAGGCACCTTTTTCTACAGGCTGCCTTACAAAAGAAGATTCGAAAACTCAAAAAGGAATTTTCATTTTTATAGTTAGTATAATATGGACATTACTTTCTAAGCTTTCATACTCGTTTCTTCATGTAGTGTAAGTGGTCCATAGTGTTAGTTCACTTAGTACTTCCCACGACACAGGATAAACACGAGTTAATATTGGCCGGATGCCATATTGAATATCCACTCGGGACAAGGGACATAACTAAATATATAGAAGGCCACTAAGTTCGATAACTCCGACTATAACATTACTTGTGTCTTCTGGTGTCAGATGTAAGTCAAAATTCCAACAAAAAGAAAAAAACAAACAAACAAAACAGGTTATTAACACAAGACTCTTAGAATTTCAGTAGAAGCTCCACTCTTTGTCAAACAGTTTGCGAATTGTTCCTGTCCCCTGATCCATTCAATTTGGATTTCTTCATTTACCAACATTTCCTTTGCTCTGGCCACATCAACTCTCAATATCTGTCACTTATAAGATGATGATTCTAAGGTCTCTAACCAAGATGCATTATCTGTTTTGCAAAGTACTTCAGGAACTTGGTCAGTCTGAAAATGTTTGGCAGCATGGCAGGTTCACTGAGTGCAAGAGTTTCGGATGCCTATGGGCTCTTTATTACTTGGTCAAGTTGTTTTCATGACTAGCATATAGGAGCCAGTCTATTGATCTTACCATAAACATAGATGATAAATCCACCCTGTGAGGAACCATCCCCCAAGCTGGCATAAGTAGCATCAGAATAGGATTTCCCAGCTGTGGAAAGGATATGGAACCTGTCTTTAATTTAAGCTTTAAAAATGATTTGTTGACTTCAAAAAGTAACTTCACTTTAGGGCATTTTCCGGTATTACTCATCCTACACACATCAAATGATACGTCAAATTTGATCTGTTAGTCTTTTTAAATCTGTCTTCACTCAGCTCATCATTTTTCCTTAGGGAACTTTCTTTCTTTATATTATTGGTCTCCACCTGCCACTTCTTAATGGAGGCTGTTAACATTACAAGACACATAGCTTAACGGCTACATGTTGGAGAGGCTGGTTTTAGCTTATGTGAATTTTCTTCATAGCCACGTGCTACAAGACGAGCCTTCATCTTTTTTGTTATCCTTAACTTTCTCTGTTATCACCCATCTTGTTGATATGCATTTTTCACCTATGTTAGGAGCACATTCATACACTTCATGAGTTTCCATGTTTTTTTCTTTCTTTCTTTCTTTACATCAATCAAATTTTGGCTTGTTCTTGTTCAGTTGTGAAGAAAACATGTTCTTCATGATTTCCTTCTGTTACTTGGGAAAGTTCACACCACTGATCAACCTTATTCCAATCGATTCACACTGGACATTCGTTTTCTGCAGCTCATTCTATATTCTCACTAATGGCCATAATTTTCAGTTGATTTTGGTTGTGTACTCATCATCATTCCTTTTTTCCACTCATTACTTCCAATAATTTTATATTCCACTATTTTCCATTTACTCGACCTTATAGTATTGTCTTTCAGTTCTTCCCCGTTACTATTGGAATTTCATCATGATCTTCAACTTCTACTTCCAAGACTTCATCTCCTTTAAGGGAATTGTATCTTCTTTATTCCTTGACCTTCCAAGGTCCTTGTTTATTTTCATCAAGTGACATCCTGTACAATGCTCCTCCATGTCGGATCAATACACATTGATCCTCTTTACCCAAAACTTTGGCAGGAACACGCGAGCCTTTATAGTTTTTTCTTCTATAGTAAATGCTGTCCCTTGTCACAAATCGTTCATTCGCATAATTGCAGTGCTCTCCAAATATTTTCACTTTATTCAGCCTCTATAGACCTTTTTCTTGCAGAATGTAAGGCATTTAAATTTATTCTAATTATATCACTGGTTGTTGAAGCGTTTAATATGGGTAACTGGTCTATCAAAACTGAAGGTGTATTCATGTTTCGGTTTTGATTATAGCTGCTGGCACTCAAATCTTTTAACTTTTTTTATAAATAATTTTACTAAGAATTCTTTATAATTTTAATTTCAGTTTCGATTATAGCTGATGAAATTTAAGTCATCTATTTTTTTTTTATAAATAATTTTACCAAGAATTCTTCATAAGTCTTGGTTTCGGTTTCAATTTTAGCTGATGGCACCTTAGTAATCTATTTTTTTAATAAATAATTTTATCAAGAATTCTTCATAAGTTTTGGTTTCAGTTTCGATTATAGATGAAGGAAGTAAAGATATATATATATATATATATATAAACTACTTCATTTACTCACATAAATTTATATACAAAAGTATACATTTATGCATAAACTTTAAGTATTTACTTAAAAAGTGCTCAATACATAGGTATAGCTAGTTAGTAATTTATAAAATATATATGGCGATTAAGCTACACTGAATATTCCGCGTTTCATCCACTCTAGGATTCATCAGGCTTATGCGCATAAGAAAAAAAAAAAAAATCGATAGAACATTAACTCTATAATAATATATTCGAAATCTGCAAGAATTAAAATATCATATTAAGCACATTTTACGATCTGGCTATGCCAGGCGTCCTTGCTAGCTCGGATAAATACTTTAGCAGTTTTAACAAAAAGGCTACAATAATATCAGAGGGTCTCCATTTACACTGAACATCTACAGAATGCCGACATCAATATATTACATATGAATCAGTCCCCTGTGGAATTTCTGCAGGTCTCGCTAGTTGTAACTAATGTTCTTGATTACAATTTATTTCAGTAATCATTTAGTCCGGCTCAGACAATTACTAACTTGAACCATTTAAAAATATTTTTCTGTGTCTTAGTATCGAACTATGGTATGGTCTGTAACAACAGGTCTTTGTCTCTAATTGGAATGGTCACAGGTTTCGTTTAGGTAAAGGCTGACGTGATAGAGATCATTCTACATGGCGTTGCCCATCTCAGCATCATTCTTTCTCTTAGTCACTTCCTTTCAACTACAAATTGCATCAGTAGCCCTCAACACATATCCAAATTTATATGCTCTTAATTTTAAAATGATATTGCCAAGGTCTGTTAAGATTAAGTATGTACTCGTAAATAGTATTTAATTAAGTTTGTTAAACTTAAATTTTAAATTGTATTACACTAGATTTGTCAAGCTTATGTTTGAAATAGCATAGACCTAAGTATGTTAAGCTCTGGTTTTAAATAACCTTGTTCGAAGTTTGCCATGTTTTAGTTTAAAATAACGTTTCCATCATTAAATGTACAAATTGAAAGGACGCATCTTGAGAATGCTTCTTTATTAAGAATTGATGCATTTCTTGTTTCTAATGATTTGAAATATATCAGAAAATTCTCAGGATTCCGTGTTTTGCATTCGATCATATAAAAGAATAATTTTGTTTTGGAATGAATAATTGGAAAAGGTCACATGCAAATGTCAGGCTGTCGTTTTGTGGATGAAATATTAAAGAGATTTCTTGTATTGCTTTTGACAATATCAGAGAAAATTAAACATTCGAAAAATCTTTGAATTAAATTGCAAAAATTGAAGACTTTAAAGTTCTGTAGACCTGGGAGGAACTATTTATGCTGCAGCATTGACCGTAGCTTGGATAGAATGCAGACGATTGTTGCACGTCAGAAAATTCTTTTTCTCACATGAAAATTAATCTTGCAAACTTCTCTCTGTCAGATTTAAATAGGGGTGCATCGGCCAAATCGATATTTGATTCTGTCTAACAAGTAAATAAAGTTTTTTTTCATTTTGTATTAGTCACATAATAAAAAAAACTTCCATTTTGTTTTGTCGATTATATAATATATCAGAACAGCTTTATAATAAATATTTAAAAACGATGTGTCAAACATTCGATTAGTAAAATTGCAGATTAGTAAAATATCAATATTTTCCTAAATATATGTTACAAAAAATTAAAATTTTACCATCAAAGGGTTGCTTTAAGTTTAGTATTTCCGAAAATTTTATTCAAATTCATGCTATATTCACGACGTTATGGCATTTTATTTATTATCAAAGAAATTTTACTGTCCATCGCTTTATTGCAAATCTCTTACAATGCCAAAATATCAGTCAATAAAGGTTATCGAAAAGCAAAGGATAGTTCCTGGACTCACAAAAGGATTGTCCATCAAGAATTTAGCCATGGAGCTGGAATGGGATCCAAAAAACTTGGGTGCATTCTTGAATAACCCGAACACCAAATCCAAAAAAATAAGGGCACCAGGAGAAACCTTTTAGATCGTGATATTCGGAAAATTCATAGAGAGGTCAACTAAAACACAAACAGCACCAGTGCTTTTGTTTTTGCAAAAACTGGAATCGCTCCAAGATCCAGGCAATGTGTTGAATGAGATTGCAAGGACATCACACCTTTTACAATGCCTCCAATGACCAAACAACATAGGGAAAAACGAATGGCTTGGACACAGAATTACATGAAAATGGATTTCCAACAGGTCCTATTTAGGGATGAGGTCCATGCTACTCTTGACGGTCTGGATAGATCGACTAAATTTTGAAACCTGTACGGAACTCTGACTCGTTACAGAGTTCATTGCCAACAAGGACGTGGAGATATCATCTTTTGGCCGGGAATCATTAGGGATAAGTTGGTTGGACTATTCCAAGCACCAGATGGTGTATAGCTTACCAGATGGCCATTTTGAATAATCATTTGTCGACATGGCTAGATGACCTACCATTGTCACGTCGATTAGAGATGATTTTTATACATGACAATGTACCATACAATTCCGCTTGGGGCAACTGCATCCTTCCTTGAATCTATGGAATTCGTCGGGGAATGACCTAACCACCGTGTTCTCCTGACCTTAACCCATTGAATAGCTCTGGTAAATATTAAAAAGAGGAGTTTATAAGGGAGAAGGGCAATTTACTTCAAAGGATGCCTTGTGGAGGACCATAGTTGATGTTGCTAGAGCCATACCTCCTTTTAAGCTCAAAGAATTGACTTCCTCCGGGGACAAAAGGTTGTTTTAAGTTATTAAAAAAAAATGGTGGATATGTCGATAAATAATTAATTTATATGAGGCCCATTACTAGGAAATGTTTTGTTTATTATTTATTGAAGGAAAAATATAATAAAAAGTAAAGTTTGCAAGATAAGACATTGTAGTTTTTGCCCTAAAACAACATATTAAGAGGCCTGCAATAAAGCGATGGACATTGAAAATTCTTTGAAGAACAAAATGTCATAACTTCGTGCATATCGCATGAATTTGAATAAAATCTTTTTGGAAAATAGCTAACCTTAAAGAAGCCGTATAATGATTTAATTTTCATTTTGTTGTGACGTATATTTAGTGAAATATTGATATTTTACTAATCTGCAATAAAGGGATTGACACTATATATATTATATATGTATATATTATATATTATATATATATTATATATATACATATTATATATTATATATATTATATATATATTATATATATTATATATATATTATATATATTATATATATATTATATATAATATATATTATATATATATTCTATATATAATATATATATATTATATATATATACTAGCAAAAGTACCCGTCGTTGACTGGGTTCAAAAACAGCCTACAGAAAACGGACTCTGATTTATGAAAGTATGATAGGTTATGAAAAGGAAGGGCTGTAAATTCGGGTTGAATTTGGGGGTATCAAAACCAAAGAAATATATGATGAAAGTAAAAATAAAATAGATACACACCATAATTTATTATACCATACCTGTTCACACTGAAACACTTATCACAATATTCTGTGGATCTATATTAAAAAACCTTGTTAAACTTTGTGACATATTTCCATTCTATGGAGGTCAGGTGCGAATGAACACCCCATAATTTTATTATACCATATTTCCTCAAACTGAAACATAATTATCAAAGTATAATTACACAGATAGATATGAAAAGTCTTTATTAAAGTTTGTGCCTATTTCCATTCTATAGAGGCCAGGCGCGAACGTAGACCCCACAATTTTATTATACCATCCCTATTTAAGTTAAAACATACTTTTCAAAGTATTATTATGTACATCTATATCAAAAACACTTGTAAACGTTTTTTTTTAATTTTAAATTTTTTATTTCCATACATGATGGACCAGGCGCGAACTCAGACCCCACAATTTTAATGAACCACTGTTCTGCCAGATCAAACATACCCATTCCTATGTCTCGATACATCTTCTATCATTATATGCAATAAGTTTTTGAAATAGTCAACCATATAGGAGCCTATTCGTGACCATACACACACACACCCATACACACAGACATTCAGCTTTATATTATAGATATATTATACATAGTAAATATATATTATGTATATATTATATACATAATATATATGTTATATATATTATATGTATGCTATATATATTATGTACTAAATCAATTACCCAGACAGGAAAACATAAGATCTTTCTCAAAAGAAAATCGAAGAAAAAAAGTGAAAAAAAAAAAAACGCGTAGGAATATATCTGATATAAAAAGCATTACTTTACGTTGTTTCTTTTTCAAAGTATTATGGAAACGATAATAAAATTCAGGCAGTCAAGTGAATAGTTGAAAAATGATTTTAAAATCGTCCGTAGAAAATAAAATTTAACCTTTTGGTAAACGTGCTCACACCTTACAATGAATCGATATTTATAGCCGAGACTTTAATAGAGGGCTAACGATTTAAAATATTTCGTCGAGAAATAAAATTGCCCTTAGCCTAATTATTTATTTTTTTTATCAATATATGTAACTTTTACATTTATAGAAACTAAATAATTAAAACAAATCATTTACCCACCATGCCTCTCGATTCGGTTAAAGACTATATCCGTTCATAACCGGAAGTGAAATATAAGTGAAAATTACTAAAAATGTGCAAGTTTAGCAAATAGTACAAAATAACTTGAATTAAAATAATTTAAATAAATTAACTTTACATAATACTCTTAAATAGAACAATTACATACATTACATTACTATAATCAGTAATTTTAATTAAGCGAATTATTTAAACAGATTTTCTTTAATATAATATTACAATTAGATTAGTTCTATTATGTACATTGCCTTCAATATAGTGTATATATACTGATCGTGATGCTATTTATTTATGTAGACAATCTTATAGTAAATAAAATTTATATAGATAACCGTTTTCAGTAGAAAGTTTTGCATATATTAATCAAATTGTGAACAAACTAACAAACAGGATTACGGATTTATATATATAACAGACATATTATATATATATGTATATATATTATATATACGTATATATATTATATATACGTATATATATTATATATATGTATATTATATAATATATATTATATATATAACATATAATATATATTATATATATAACATATAATATATATTATATATATAACATATTATATATATTATATATATATTACATATATTATATATATATTACATATATATATTATATATATATTATATATATATTACATATATATATTATGTATATATTATGTATTACATATATATATTATATATTTATATTATACATATTGTATATAAGTATTATATATATTATATATATGTATTACATATATATATATTATATATTTATATTATATATATTATACATATGTATTACATATATATATATTATATATATTATATATATGTATCACATATATATTATATATTTATATTATATATATTATACATATGTATTACATATATATATATATTATATATATTATATATATGTATTACATATATATTATATATTTATATTATATATATTATACATATGTATTACATATATATATATTATATATATGCATTATATATTTATATTATATATATTATACATATGTATTACAAATATATATAATATATATATGCATTACATATATATATTATATATATTATATTATATATATTATATTATATATAATATATATATGTATTACATATATATATTATATATTTATATTATACATGTATTATATATATTATATATATTATATATATGTATTACATATATATATTATATATTTATATTATACATGTATTATATATATCATATATATATTATATATATTATATATATATTAAATTTAATATATATTATATATATTATATATTATATATATATTATATTATATATATTTTATATATATTATGAATTATATTATGTATTATATATATATTATATATGTATTATATACATTATATATATATTTTATATATATTATATATATATTTATATATATTATATATATTATATTATATGTCATATATATTATATATATTATATATATATTATATTATATGTCATATATATTATATATATTATATATATATTATATATATTATATTATATGTCATATATATTATATATATTATATATATATTATATATATATATTATATATATTATATTATATGTCATATATATTATATATATTATATATATATTATATATATTATATATATATTATATATATATTATATATATATTATATATATATTATATACATATTTTATATATATATTATATACATATTTTATATATATATTATATACATATTTTATATATATATTATATACATATTTTATATATATATATATTTTATATATATATATTATATATATTATATATATTATATATATATTATATATATTATATATATATTATATATAATATATATTATATATATATTATATATATATAATATATTATGTATATATTATATATATTATGTATATATTATATATATTATGCATATATTATATATATATTATGCATATATTATATATATATATTATGTATATATTCTATATATATAATATATTTTATATATATATTATATATATGTATATTATTTTTATATATATATATCTCATATATTATATATATATTGTATTATATATATTATAATATATATTATATTATATATATTATATATAATATATATTATATTATATATATTATATATAATATATATATAATATATATATCATATTATATATGTTAAAAATATGTATATATTATATATATGTATATATATTATATTATATATATTATATATATATAATTTGTATATATTATATATATTCTGTACATATTATATATATTATGTATATATTATATATATATATATTATGTATATATATAATATATATGTATTATATAGTATATTTATTATATATATCATATATATATTATATATATATTATATATATCATATATATTATATATATTATATATATCATATATATTATATATATCATATATATCAAAAATATTATATATATCATATATATTATATATATCATATATATTATATATATCATATATATTATATATATTATATATCATATATATTATATATATCATAATATTATATATATCATATATATTATATATATCATATATATTATATGTATCATATATATTATATATATCATATATATCATATATATCATACATATTATATATATCATATATATTATATATATTATATATCATATATATTATATATATCATATATATTATATATATAATATATATTATTTATATTATATGTCATATATATTACATATTTCATATATATTATATATATTATATATATCATATATGTTATATATATTATATAGATTTTTTATATATTATATATATCATATATATTATATATATTATATATATCATATATATTATATATATTATATATATATCATATATATTATATATATCATACATATTATATCTATTATGTATTATCTATACATCATATATATATATATCATATATATTATATCTTTTGTATATTATCTATACATCATATCTATATTATATATACATTATATATATTATATATAATATCAATCATATATATATATTGTATGTATCATATATATATATTATATATATTATATATATATTATATATATCATATATATATTATTTTATATCATATATTATATATAATATATATTATATATATCATATATTATATATAATATATATTGTATATATATTATATATATATATATTATATGTTACAAAGTGATACAAGTAGAAAATTACAAATTGATACAAGTAGAAAATTACAAATTGATACAAGTAGAAAATTAGAAAGTGATACAAGTAGAAAATTACAAAGTGATACAAGTAGAAAATTACAAATGATACGAGTAGAAAATTACAAAGTGATACAAGTAGAAAATTACAAATTGATACAAGTAGAAAATTACAAATTGATACAAGTAGAAAATTACAAATTGATACAAGTAGAAAATTACAAATTGATACACGTAGAAAATTACAAATTGATACAAGTAGAAAATTACAAATTGATACAAGTAGAAAATTACAAATTGATACAAGTAGAAAATTACAAATTGATACAAGTAGAAAATTACAAATTGATAAAAGTAGAAAATTACAAATTGATAAAAGTAGAAAATTCCAAATTGATAAAAGTAGAAAATTACAAATTGATACAAGTAGAAAATTACAAAGTGATATGAGTAGAAAATTATAAAGTGATATGAGTAGAAAATTATAAAGTGATATGAGTAGAAAATTACAAAGTGATACAAGTAGAAAATTATAAAGTGATACAAGTAGAAAATTATAAAGTTATATGAGTAGAAAATTACAAAGTGATACGAGTAGAAAATAACAAAGTGATATGAGTAGAAAATTACAAAGTGATACGAGTAGAAAATTACAAAGTGATACGAGTAGAAAATTACAAAGTGATATGAGTAGAAAATTACAAAGTGATATGAGTAGAAAATTACAAAGTGATATGAGTAGAAAATTACAAAGTGATATGAGTAGAAAATTACAAAGTGATAAGAGTAGAAAATTACAAAGTTATACGAGTAGAAAATTACAAAGTGATACGAGTAGAAAATTACAAAGTGATAAGAGTAGAAAATTACAAAGTGATACGAGTAGAAAATTACAAAGTGATACAAGTAGAAAATTACAAATTGATATGAGTAGAAAATTACAAAGTGATATGAGTAGAAAATTACAAAGTGATATGAGTAGAAAATTACAAAGTTATATGAGTAGAAAATTACAAAGTGATATGAGTAGAAAATTACAAAGTGATATGAGTAGAAAATTACAAAGTGATATGAGTAGAAAATTACAAAGTGATATGAGTAGAAAATTACAAAGTGATATGAGTAGAAAATTACAAAGTGATATGAGTAGAAAATTACAAATTGATATGAGTAGAAAATTACAAAGTGATATGAGTAGAAAATTACAAAGTGATATGAGTAGAAAATTACAAATTGATATGAGTAGAAAATTACAAAGTGATATGAGTAGAAAATTACAAAGTGATATGAGTAGAAAATTACAAAGTGATATGAGTAGAAAATTACAAAGTGATATGAGTAGAAAATTACAAAGTGATATGAGTAGAAAATTACAAAGTGATAAGAGTAGAAAATTACAAAGTGATATGAGTAGAAAATTACAAAGTGATATGAGTAGAAAATTACAAAGTGATATGAGTAGAAAATTACAAAGTGATATGAGTAGAAAATTACAAATTGATATGAGTAGAAAATTACAAAGTGATATGAGTAGAAAATTACAAAGTGATATGAGTAGAAAATTACAAAGTGATACAAGTAGAAAATTACAAAGTGATATGAGTAGAAAATTACAAAGTGATACAAGTAGAAAATTACAAAGTGATATGAGTAGAAAATTACAAAGTGATATGAGTAGAAAATTACAAAGTGATATGAGTAGAAAATTACAAAGTGATACAAGTAGAAAATTACAAATTGATATGAGTAGAAAATTACAAATTGATATGAGTAGAAAATTACAAAGTGATATGAGTAGAAAATTACAAAGTGATATGAGTAGAAAATTACAAAGTGATATGAGTAGAAAATTACAAAGTGATATGAGTAGAAAATTACAAAGTGATATGAGTAGAAAATTACAAAGTGATATGAGTAGAAATTTACAAAGTGATATGAGTAGAAAATTACAAAGTGATATGAGTAGAAAATTACAAATTGATATGAGTAGAAAATTACAAAGTGATATGAGTAGAAAATTACAAAGTGATATGAGTAGAAAATTACAAAGTGATATGAGTAGAAAATTACAAATTGATATGAGTAGAAAATTACAAAGTGATATGAGTAGAAAATTACAAAGTGATATGAGTAGAAAATTACAAATTGATATGAGTAGAAAATTACAAAGTGATATGAGTAGAAAATTACAAAGTGATATGAGTAGAAAATTACAAAGTGATATGAGTAGAAAATTACAAAGTGATATGAGTAGAAAATTACAAAGTGATATGAGTAGAAAATTACAAAGTGATATGAGTAGAAAATTACAAATTGATATGAGTAGAAAATTACAAAGTGATATGAGTAGAAAATTACAAAGTGATATGAGTAGAAAATTACAAAGTGATATGAGTAGAAAATTACAAAGTGATATGAGTAGAAAATTACAAAGTGATATGAGTAGAAAATTACAAAGTGATATGAGTAGAAAATTACAAAGTGATATGAGTAGAAAATTACAAAGTGATATGAGTAGAAAATTACAAAGTGATATGAGTAGAAAATTACAAAGTGATATGAGTAGAAAATTACAAAGTGATATGAGTAGAAAATTACAAAGTGATAAGAGTAGAAAATTACAAAGTGATACGAGTAGAAAATTACAAAGTGATACGAGTAGAAAATTACGAAGTGATACGAGTAGAAAATTACGAAGTGATATGAGTAGAAAATTACAAATTGATACAAGTAGAAAATTACAAATTGATACAAGTAGAAAATTACAAAGTGATACGAGTAGAAAATTACAAAGTGATACGAGTAGAAAATTACAAAGTGATATGAGTAGAAAATTACAAAGTGATACAAGTAGAAAATTACAAAGTGATATGAGTAGAAAATTACAAAGTGATACCAGTAGAAAATTACAAAGTGATACGAGTAGAAAATTACAAAGTGATACGAGTAGAAAATTACAAAGTGATACGAGTAGAAAATTACAAAGTGATATGAGTAGAAAATTACAAAGTGATATGAGTAGAAAATTACAAAGTGATACGAGTAGAAAATTACAAAGTGATACGAGTAGAAAATTACAAAGTAATACGAGTAGAAAATTACAAAGTGATACAAGTAGAAAATTACAAAGTGATACAAGTAGAAAATTACAAAGTGATACAAGTAGAAAATTACAAAGTGATATGAGTAGAAAATTACCAAGTGATACAAGTAGAAAATTACAAAGTGATACAAGTAAAAAATTACAAAGTGATACAAGTAGAAAATTACAAAGTGATACAAGTAGAAAATTACAAAGTGATACGAGTAGAAAATTACAAAGTGATACAAGTAGAAAATTACAAAGTGATATGAGTAGAAAATTACAAAGTGATAAGAGTAGAAAATTACAAAGTGATATGAGTAGAAAATTACAAAGTGATACGAGTAGAAAATTACAAAGTGATACGAGTAGAAAATTACAAAGTGATACGAGTAGAAAATTACAAAGTGATATGAGTAGAAAATTACAAAGTGATATGAGTAGAAAATTACAAAGTGATATGAGTAGAAAATTACAAAGTGATATGAGTAGAAAATTACAAAGTGATATGAGTAGAAATTTACAAAGTGATATGAGTAGACAATTACAAATTGATACAAGTAGAAAATTACAAAGTGATATGAGTAGAAAATTACAAAGTGATATGAGTAGAAAATTACAAAGTGATATGAGTAGAAAATTACAAAGTGATACGAGTAGAAAATTACAAAGTGATACGAGTAGAAAATTACAAAGTGATACGTGTAGAAAATTACAAATTGATACAAGTAGGAAATTACAAAGTGATATGAGTAGAAAATTACAAAGTGATATGAGTAGAAAATTACAAAGTGATATGAGTAGAAAATTACAAAGTGATATGAGTAGAAAATTACAAAGTGATATGAGTAGACAATTACAAATTGATACAAGTAGAAAATTACAAATTGATATGAGTAGAAAATTACAAATTGATATGAGTAGAAAATTACAAATTGATATGAGTAGAAAATTACAAATTGATATGAGTAGAAAATTACAAAGTGATACAAGTAGAAAATTATAAGGTGATACGAGTAGAAAATTATAAGGTGATATGAGTAGAAAATTACTAACTGATACAAGTAGAAAATTACAAAGTGATATTAATTTAAAAAAATATATCAAATAAATAAATAAGTAAAAAAATGAAAAAATGAACAAAGAAAGAAAAATACAGTTGCGAAGTAGATGTGTTATTTGAATTGCTGCATTGTGAGCACATTTACCACATCTGTAGGAAGTTCATACTAGTGATCCTGGTGCAGAAAGTTTCCCTTTCATTCTTCAAAATCTACAGTGAAACAGTTTCTGATAATGTCCTATAATGCTGTAAAAAGTTCAATGATTAATACTGCTTTCTAATATAGTTGTATTTATATAATCGAATTTGAACGCTGGTTAGTTTGCATATTTCTTTACAAAACGAGATCTAATTAATTAATTATTCATTTTTGTTTTTCTCAGTAGATGGTGGTTTTAACTTTACTGTTACCCACAAAATGTCTTCATGCTAGTTATTCCGCAATCCTTATCTGACTTGAGAATTGCGTGCAACGAAATTCATAGTCAATGCTGATAAGGACACAGCCATATTCGACTCCAATGTGATATACTGGGACAATCATGTTTCCAAATAAAAGCTCATTTCTCTTATGTCCCAGGATAGCTTAATTATTGATGGAAACCGAACAATATCTTGTATGATACAAAACTATTGCTGACCTTAGAACTATAACTGCAAGAGCATTACTAATTCGATCGGATCACTGATAGGAAGATCATCCTTTTTATTGTGTTGGCAATAATTTTTTTTATTTATATATGAGCACGAAAGCTTACCATAACCCAATCAATATCTGTTAAAATACTCATATATATATGTTTGCTATAGCTTTTCACCTTATTGAAAGGTGAAAAGCTATAGCAAACATATATATGAGTATTTTAACCATCGTTCCTGATTTCAAAAGGCGAAAAATTAAAAGATACATCTGCCTTACTTTTAATGCTAGGTTTATTTACGGTGTCTTTTAAATTTAATAAAAAACCCTTCAAAATTTGCTGACGAGGAGACCTTGCTTATTAAAAAACTATATATAATAATTATTGTCCGTAACTTGATGTCTACCACAATAAAAAGCACTGTTTTCCGAAACGATCGTACAGATACTTGATTTTGTTGTTGTTCCTTCTTATGAAACGGATGTTTAATTTAATTATAATTTGATTTTTAAATTTTAAATTATCAATCACATTACTTAATATATATATAAATATAAATATATATATATATATACACATATATATTTACACACACACATATATATATTTACACGCACACACACACATATATATATACACACACATATATATTTACACATACACACACATGTATATATATTTATATTTACACACACACATATACATATATATATATATTTACACACATATATATACATATATATACATTTACACATACACACACACATATATACATATCTATATATATATATATATATTTACACACACACACACATATATATATATATTTACACACATGCACACACACACACATATATATATATATATATATATATATATATATATATATATATATATATATATATATATATATACAGATACACACACATACACAGGAGTGAACTGCCGACTCTCAACACGACCGTTCTAGATTCAATCCTTGGCTTGGGAGAGATGCTAGTCTAGCGGCACTGATGAGTTGTGATACAACGAAACAAGACTATATGTCGATGACTACAAATATATATATATATATATATATATATATATATATATATATATATATATATATATTATACAAACAGTTTATATGAGGTATAGTTATTTATATGTCGAGAAAAATGAAAAATTGTTTAAATTTCTAAATTTCTGCTGATGATCCATCATCGTTGTATGATTATCGATTCGAAATTTAGAGTTAAAGCTTTGATTTGGCTTATTTGCAATGTTTTCCTGGTGTGTTTTTTCCTCCTAAACTTGAAAAATCTTTTCATTTTAATTGTTTCGTATTTTGTTGTCGTTTGTTGAAAGACATCAATGTCAAAGCTTGAATAAGATTAAGTGAAATGTCAAGTCCGACGTTCCCAGAGGCAAAGATGACAGATGATTTGACAGAAGAAAGAAGAGTCCAATAACTGATGGAAGATGTCGCTTTAATTCGTCTTCAAATGACCCTACCCTCCCAACTTTAATCATCATCATCATCATCATCATCATCATCATCATCATCATCATCATCATATTAGATCAAAAAGATAATTTCGATCACGGACATCGATCACCAAACAACATTCGTTATCATTAAAATTTATAATACATAATGCTTGTCTATGGTTCGGAGCCAAAATTGTTGTTATTATTTAGAATTTGTATAATTTTGATTATTATTATTTAGACATTTTTTTATTATTTTGACGTTTTTTTTATTTTGACTTTTTATTATTATTAAGAATTTTTAATTATTATTTAGAATTTTTATTATTTAGAATGTTTTATTATTATTTAGAATTTTTTATTATTATTATTTAAAAAAAGTTTATTATTGTTTTGAGTTGGTATTATTGCTTATATTTTTATTATTATTTAGAGTTTTATTATTGTGTAGAATTTTCATTATTATTTAGAATGTTTCATTATTATTTAGAATGTTTCATTATTATTTAGAATTTTCATTATTATTTAGAATGTTTCATTATTATTTACAATGTTTCATTATTATTTAGAATTTCCATTATTTTTTAGAATTTTCATTATTATTTAGAATTTTTATATTTAGAATTTTTATTATTTAGAATTTTCATTAGTATTTACAATGTTTTATTATTATTAAGAATTTTTATAATTATTTAGAATGTTTTATTATTATTTAGAATGTTTTATTATTATTTAGAATGTTTTATTATTATTTAGAATGTTTTATTAGTATTTAGAATGTTTTATTATTTAGAATGTTTTATTATTATTTAGAATGTTTATTTATATTAAGAATTTTTATAATTATTTAGAAGTTTCTATTTTGGAATTTTTATTATTAAGACATTTTTAATTATTTAGAATTTTTATCATCATTTAGAATTTTTTATTATTTCAAATAGTGTAATATTGTTTAGAGTTTCTGTTATTGTTTTTATTTTTAGAGTTTTTATCTTATTTAGAGTTTTTATTATTATTTAGTATTTTATTATTATTATTTAGAATTTTTATTTTATTAAATAATACTAAAAATTTTGAATAATCATTTTATTTTTATTTAGAATGTTTATTATTCATGCATTTTTATTATTATTTACACATTTATTATTAATTTTTCGAAGTTTTATTATTGAGAATATTTTAATTAAAAATTTTTATTATTATTTAGAATTTTTATTATCATTTAGAATTTTCATTATTATTTTTAATTCTTATTATTTATAAGTTTTATTTTTAAGAATTTTATTATTATTTAACATTTTTATTATGTAAAATTTGTAAAATTATTTAGAATTTCTATTATTATTTCGAAGTTGTTATTATTTAAAAATTTTATTATTGTTTAGACATTTTTTTATTGTTCATATTTTTATTATTATTTACAGTTTTAATTATTATTAAAAGTTTTCATAATTATTTATAATTTTTATGCTTTAGACATTTTTATGATTTTTTATAATTTATATTATTTAAAATTTTGTATTATTGTTTAAAGTTTTTATTATTATTCAGATTGTTTTATTATTCAGAATTTTTTACTCATGGGAGATTTTTATAAATATTTTGAATGTTTATAATTATTTAGAATTTGTTTATAATTCAGAAGTATTATCATTATTTAGAGTTTTTTATGATTTGAAATTGTTTATTATTGTTTATATTTATAATATTATGTAGAGTTTTTATTTTTATTTAGAATTTTAATTATTATTTAGAATTTTTATTATAATTTCGATAACTTTATTGGACATTTTTATAATTTAATATGTTTTATTATTTATAATTCTTTTATTCTTTTTAACTGTTTATTATTATTATTATTATTATTATTATTATTATTATTATTATTATTATTTATAATTGTAATAATTAACTAGAATATTAACTGTAATTTAGAATTTTAATTATTTTTTAGAAATTTTTATCATTTAGAATTGTTTATTCTATTTAGATTTTTTTTATTATTATTTAGAATTTTTATTCTTAATTAGAATTTTTGTTTGATTAAAAGATAGGCGACGGATCCGTTTTGTTAGCATATCTATTTAAGTAACAACAATATTACTTCCTTAATTTTCATGTTGCAAATAGTAATATATCCAAAATTTACGAAAATTTATCTACTAGAAAGTTATTTATAGTTAAAAGTTTAAAGTAATTTTACGGGAAATTGGAGAAAAATGCATTTTTTATTGATGTTTTAGAAACAGGGGACATAATTCAGAAAGCATAGCCAGGATTACATCGAAATGGCCTCGAACATGTTTAGCCAGTAGCGAAAGATTTCTTTTTTTTTTTTTTTACTAAAAATTCAATAGCGATGGTTCTACTCGATGAATTTTCGTAATTTTTGGATATACTACTACTTTCGACATTAAGCAATATTGCTTTGGCTTAAAAGGACATATTTGAAAAAAATCGTTCCGTCGCTCTTCTATGTATACGCACTGAATTTTTTAATTATTTGGGATTTTTATTATTATTTAGAATTTAGTGCTAATGCATTTATGAACTACAAGTTGCTCTTAGTGGATATTATGAATTTGATTTCTTCGAAATATCTGCTAGGGTTCGACTGGCACCTGATGCCAACCGCCAACATACGTTGACCGCCAATCTAATCTTAAACCGCTAGGAAACCCGATCAAATTAAAAAAAAACGCATATTTCATTATTTCTTTTTCGAGAACAATACCTACTGTCAAATTAAACCAACATTTTATTTTTATTGTTCAATGTTTTTAATTTTTAATTATAAAATAAAACTTCATCTTACATTATTTCTTTTTTTATTTGTAAAACAACGTGGTTAATTTAATTAAATTTTAATCACACAATTACATTTTCAATAAACACATAAATGTAAACAAACATCTGTTTACATTAAGCGATATATCAGTGTCGACCAAAGGAGTCGGCATTTCTACACAATTAGGGCGAAATTTTGTAGTCGATGAATGGAGTTTTCAAAATTTAAAAAAATGGTTTCTACTGATTTTTTTGTCAATTCTAATAAATTACAATGGTAGCTTCCAAATGATGTAGTCAAAATTACCTGAATATTACTGAAGAATTAAAAAAAAAAAACTTTAACCGTGTTAGCATATTCTTTCATTATTTAAAATTTTAATTATTTATAATTTTATTATTTAAATATCTTATTATTATTTAAAATTTTCTGACTAGTTCCCTTTTCTTGATTTGTCTTTTCGTTCATTTTTTTCCCTTACGATCTTCTACTGGTATCTTGTGTCGAATTTTGAAACTGTTGCAATGTTTTGTTGACTTCTGGCCCAAAACAGCAAAGATCATCGATTTAGGGTTTATTGAGAATGTCTTTTCAATAAATGTTTTCTTTAACCTTTTTTAATGCTTTTTAGCATTTAAAATGATGCAATTAGGTTTTTAAAATT
Source organism: Euprymna scolopes (assembly GCF_053919585.1). Taxonomy (NCBI): domain Eukaryota; kingdom Metazoa; phylum Mollusca; class Cephalopoda; order Sepiida; family Sepiolidae; genus Euprymna; species Euprymna scolopes. The sequence goes on along the minus strand of NC_136512.1, from coordinate 40,122,915 downwards.
GACTTGGGATTTTCTTTCTTCACAGCATCCATGTAGATGCATAAAAAAACCTAACCGTTTTTCCTCCCATACTTCCCAACATACTTCATTGCTCACCATCAGACGATGTACTTCATTGGTCTTAATATAACAATATACTTCATTGCTTGACAAAATACTCTGTAACGTTTGATACCAATGCTCTCAATGTGATATACTTCATCATTCTCAACATGATCACGTACTATATTTCTCTTAATGTGATAACATTATCTAGCGTGATCACTTGGACACATTAGATCACCAAAGTTAAGCTACATTGAGCCTGGTCAATACCAGATGGCTGACCATTTGGGAATACCAAGCACTGTATGTACAAAAATGTCGACACCTCCCTGCAAGAATTACAAAAACATAACGTTGTCATCTCCCTTGACGTTAATATACAGGCAACTGGAGACCTCTTGTGAATTTGATATTTCCATGAAACTTCTTCCGAAGGAGGAAATCGGTTCAATCTGCTTAGATTAAGTGTTGCATTGATACAGTAATGTGACGACATCCGTCATTGTTTATATTTGTAGACCTACAGTGCATTTTTTACGCAGAAAAATCATTACAAATATTTTCTTAAGCTAAGTTGTTTTCCTTTTTCAAAATTGAAATCGTTATTTTCTCAAATGGTTTTAGAAAAAAATCACTTAATGTTGCTTTTGTGAGGTGAAAAGGTGCATTATGACATTGAAACTTTGCTTTGCTACTATGTTTTTTTACGATTGCGAGGAGTTGAGTTTCAATTCCAAAATAAACTCGTAAATAATTCTTAGATTCACGATTCCTTTTGTCTAGAGAAGAATCGTTTACATCGACATTTTGAAAACATTTTCAAATAATTTCCGTTTTATTTCATTGTTGCTTTTGAGATTTAAGTTTTATTTGGACAGCATCTTTTGTCATCGTAAACCTATTGACAACTGGAATACAAAGAAAACATGAAATATTCTTGGAACTTTCATTCTTTCATGACAATTTTTTTCATAGAGAAAATGACAATTTTTTCTTGGGTAGAATCTATTTTGAGAACAGGTGAAATACGAGGTGAAAAATCCCATTCGATCTGGAATGTGTTACCTGCATTTTTTGTATTAAAATCAAAATGGTAATGGTTAAAAAAATTCTTTATACAAATGCAATGTTTGCCTTTTCAAATGTGTTTACACATCAGAAAAAAAACCCGTCTGTCTAATGGTCTGTCATGCTTTTCAACTGGAAATAGCATTTTCCGTGATAAACGTGTAGATTGGATGCACGCATGTGATTTTAGATGTGCTTCCCATGTGCATTAGTTGGTCGATTTGTCATGCTTCAATCAGAAATAGCATTTTCGTCACTCTGTAAAAATAAGTCTGAAATACAATTTTTGTTGTTTTTCATAATTAAGTTTGATGTAAAATTTTCATCACTCTATCATATGTAAGTCACACATGGTCTGTCATGCTTAAGTTTGAAATACAAATTTTATTGGTTACCATACTTAATTTTTATTTAAATTATTTGGACTAATGTTATGTTGGATGCTATTCTCACTACATTTTCACCGATGTAAGTTTTGACAATTTTGAGATGTGCCTTGTCTAATTCAGAAATGTAAGTTTTGACAATTTTGAGATGTGCCTTGTCTAATTCAGAAATGTAAGTTTTGTTGAAAAAAAAGTCATGTAACTGAGAGTAGCTAACCTGAAGTGAGGTTGCCAAAAAAAAATACAATCTTCTTCGCGACCTTCTTCTCAGGTCTTGTAACCACAGTAACATAAAAACAAAGGAATAAGTGGTTCTTCACAAAGGAGGAAGGTTTTTATAACAATTACCTTACTCTATTAGTATAAATAACCGCAAGGCTATTGGTCTTCTTGATTGTTGGAAGAGCATCCTCACCCCCGGCAGCTACACTCAGGTAAGCTATGTATTATTCACCACAGTTTTGACAATTTTGAGATGTGCCTTGTCTAATTCAGAAATCTTTCTGTCGAATTTAGGAATCTATAATATTTCGAAAAAAACCCCTCTTTATTTAATCCATATGGGCAGCCTGTTATTGTTCTGTCAGCCACGACCAGGTAGCAGTCTTATGTAATTCGCAATTGCATTCTTACTATCGTTTACACTGATAATTGCGCCTTCAACCTCCAGAAGACTGTCACTTAGAACTGAGTATAACTTAGCATTTATATCCGTTATACCACAGACCTTGCAGACCAAGTTCGGCATAATACACCTAAAGAAGGTTGGAGGTTATATCGGCCGGAATGTTGTAAGAATAACATCCAAAATGAGAATAGTAATCTAAATAATTTAAATAATACAAATTATCAATCCTCATGTCCAAAATTTCAAAAACGCTTTGGATTATGTCTTTTGTTGGTTTGTCATACTTTAAATCTGAAATAACATGTTCGTCAATCTATCACACTTCAGCCTCTGGTCCTGGATATGACATTAAACTATATCCGATGGTGAGGCCCCAGCTTGCGGGCTCTGGGGAGTGTGGAGCCACCCTGTAATTTCCATTGCTCCCAGGTCCACTCTGACCCGGAGTGGTAGTACCTGTTAGGGTCCCAACTATGGGTTAAATAGAAACCGACTTGCAAAAAACAAATATATTCTATTAAAAAAATTTTCTTCAAAATCACCAGATTCTGCATTAAATAACCTGAAAAGGGTTGATATGCCTTAAAACAAAACAACAACAACAACACTTCAGTTCAAGTAACATTTTTGTCATTCTGCCATGTCAATTTGTCGCATGCATGTCTGAAATAGCATTTTCTTTAGTCTGTCATATTTGAAAAAGAATTGCTCCTGGTCTGCCATGCTTAAGTTTGAAGTAGTATTACCTTCAGTTGATCATGCTTGAGTTTAAAATAGCATTTTTCTCTATCTATTTTGCAATAATATTTCCTTGATCTCTTATGATAACGTTAAGAATAGCATTTTCTGTGTTCTGTCATACTTAAGTTGGAAATAGTTAGAAAGCAGGATGTTTGTTAATATTACATATAAATTTCTGTATGTTGGTACATTCCGAAAAATAAAGAGTATGAGGAGAATTCTAAAGGCAAGCAGTCTTAGAAAAGAAGCTATCATAATAGAAACAAATCTAGTATCTAGTTAGCTCTCTACAGTGAAGGGAAGGGATTTTGCTGCTAGTTAGATATGTAACAGCGCGTATGCATGTATGGCAGAAACAGCAACAGCCAATGTATGTAAATACCGAATCATGTGCAAGGTGACGTCACAGTGAGGAAGAAGGAAAGAAAAATATTATAAAAAAGAAATAAACATGGACCCTTGAGGTTAGAGAAAGACAGAGATAGATGTGTTACATATGCGGGCCAAGAGTGACAGAAAGATACGCCCTAAACATGATTGGACAAAGACAGTGTCTGACATGGTAGAGTCTTGTTAAATACATAGGAGTACGAAAAAAATTTTGAACAAGAGACAAAGCATTATTCTGGAAAATACCTGTAAATAAATGTCGGTTGTTTCACTGAAAAAAGAAGTGAATTCTTTCCTTGTCTTTGTTTCCTTGCGACTGTCCACATATAACGTGTGGGTCCCAAATATTGACATGTAACGACTTCGTTACAGTTAGATTGGTTGTATTTAAGTTCAGTAGATACAAGTGCAGTAAATTGATTGAAGCACTTCCATGAAAACAAACACCATGGATATAAAACTTTGACGATGCTACATGGAATGGAGCTTGTTAGAATATACAAGACCTATTAGATTAGAAAGTTTTTGCACCTGTCCAAAAGAGAGGCTAATGATTGTTGCAGTAGTCCATATATGGCATAAGATTCTCTACACAAATGAATTGTGATTTTATAGAATTATAGAATACCGAATGTCAAAAGTTTTATTTCAACTTTTTTGCAGCAGAGAAGTTCTGACTAAGAATAGGTTAGTTTGAAAGTCTTTTTCAGAAAAAAAGTCACTCACAGTCCTTCGTGTTAAACAGACATTACACCATTGATGGTGATTATGATGATGATGCCAGACAACCGTGATTTATAGTTTATTTTATTTCTTTTTAAAACTTTTATAATGATATTGAATTTTGTAGTTTGAATAAAAGATGAAATATGTTTAATGAGTCCGAATTAATAGTTTTAGACAATAAAATCCCAAATTGAATAAATTAAGCAACATTTAAATTCCATCCATTAATTCTTCTAAAAGTCTCTTAATGGTTATTATTTGCAAGCAGCGTCTGCAAAGATGTCATTATCAGAATTTTAGAGGAAGCGTTCGGTTGCACATTTTTATGAAGGTTTCATCAATATTAATTTTTTTTTTATCGTAATCGCAATTCCGATAAAATAAACATTAAAACTGATCCGTTCTTCATGGAAAGAAAATGGAAATAGTGTCTTTCTTTTTCCTAAAATGACAATTTGCATTCTCTAATAATATTTAATTTTATATCAAAATATGGCCATTCTGCAGTTTAAAAAAATTGCAGTAATTATTTTATAGAGTAATAAAACATCTCTTTTGGAAATAGACTTTCATACTTCGAGAACGGCATAAATGATGCTGTTGACAAATGATTGTCTTTAAGAAATCATTTCATATTTTCAGTTTTTTAAATGATATAGTTTTTTGCATTTTGCATCATCATTTGTGAAGGCTAAGAGGTACGTGAGAATAAGACTGAGATTGAAATGATTGGCAGCCGAAAGATGGGGGATTTGCTTTGAAACAAGACCTCTTTTTTATTAGAGAAAATCTGATCATCTCAATAATTTTTGTTTCGATGCCTTTCTCATGAAAGAATGTTTGCCATTGTTTTTTTTTTTTATCCAATTATCTCTATTTGAGCACTGAAAGATGTTTAAATCCCCTGTGCATGAATTTTCTAATTTTTTGTCTTGTTTGTGTCCATATTCTGTCGGATGATTTGATCTCATTCTTGTATGGGTTTATATATAAAAAAATAATGAAGGCTAAAGAAGCACTCGAGGATGAGTATTAATGAGATGAAAATGACAAATGATGCGGAATATTATGGGAGTACTAATATTTATTAAGTATATGAACTGCATTTGATTACTTTGGGGGTAATCCATGACAAGTTATCAAGAGAGAAGCAGTCCCATAGCAATGAGTTATAAAAGTGAGAAGTTCTTGCAAAAAAGATTTTGCCTATAAAATTCTGTCTGACGCTAGGCACTTAAAGGAAGAAAGGAAGTTTTTTTTCGTTGTGATAGGAAGTCTGTTTTTGTTGTGAATGTCTTAAAAACTTAATGCAAGTCGAACATGGAAAATAAAGATAGAGTAGAGCAAGCAATGTCTTTTCTGTGAGAAAGGTGTTGTGGGATCAACCTCCAACAGATTAAAATATGGATGTTGTACTTTATCAAGACAGGAAGTAGTACTCTATACAGCACCTCTCCACATCTGGAAGCAGTATATCATCTTTAGACATATCTAGCTCATATCAGCAAAAGATTATGTCTGGCGCTTATCCAATTATTTTTCCAGCGGCTTAAGCAACAGGTTGCACATACGCCTTCCATTTTTGATCTGGAGTGAAAGTCAGTCTTAAGAGTTTATTAAAATAAGGAGTGAAAAATTGTGACCCGTTGTGTCATATTTTGAGGTCGGATAAGATTGTTTGAATCAAGAAATAATGAATTTGCAAATCCAGTTAAATTTACAAAATAGAAAGACAAAATCTTGAATTAATTTTTGTCTTGTTGTTCTTGCCAATGTTGGAAAATACTTAAAAATTTATATAACAATTATTTGTTTCTGTGCTACGAAACAGGTAATGTCAAGGATTTAACATTTTAACACACTGAAAACAATAAACAGTACGATGAACGACATCTTGGAATATGGAATATAAACGTTTTGGCGTTTATTTGTATCTGCTCTTTAGTTATATTTAAAATACATTCTTTAAAAGAATGCTAAAAGTAGGCAAACTAACAAAGATAACAAAATTAGAATTAAACATTATAAGATTAGCAAGAAGAACTCTAATAAAATATGGTAACAAACTATGGACAAGAAAAAACAGGAACCTCAATTTTAACGTCACAATATGGCCAGACTCTGCACATTAACGGACCTTGTTGGCCTTTATAAAAAAATTCCAGGACTTAAAGAGAACTATACCGTGATGATGTATTGTTTTACATGAACTCCACTTTGAAAATAACAAAGAAAAATTAAACAATTCTTCAGTAAACTGAACTTAGATATAACAATAGACCCAATTCATAAATGCGTAAACTTCTTAGACATAACCTTGAATCTAGACAACAACACTTATGAACCCTACCAGAAACCTAACCAAACGTTATTCTACATAGATCATAGGTCCAACCATCCGAATAGTATGAAAAAAGCAATTATAGCTAAGATCTGAAAAAGAATATCTAAAATATCACAAAATGAAGAATATTTAATAAAAATAAAGAATATTATAACAAAGCCCTAACTAGATCAGGATATAAAGAACAAATCAAGTTTGTTAAGGATACTCGAAATAATAATACAAGTATAGAAAGAGCAACAAACAACGCAAATGTAATATCTTACAACATGTCTATAAAGAAATATAAAAAAGCAAAAGAAAAACAAGAGCAAAAACCAACAAAAAAATAGAACATACAATAAACACTAAAAAGAAAAATGAAAAGCTAAACCATAATCAAACCAAAAGAGATGTAAAGAAAAGAAAAATAGAAGGAAGAGCAACACGTGATTTAATCCACCGTTCGGCCACCACATGAAAAATAACATCCCCAGGGAATTTTACCAAATTATAGACAAAAATTTCCCGCAAGGTAGTAAACTAAGATAATTAATAAAAACACTGTCAAGCTATCCTTCTTAACATCTGCTTATTAACAAATACCATAATTGGCTCCAACAACACAAAAATTAAACAAATTAAAAAAAAATAGAGATAAGACCGAAAATGAATCTAACAACGTAAAAGAATGTAACTGCTGGAACACTACTGAATGTCCAATGGGGGGGACTGTTTAACCTCAAACGTAGTATACAAATGTGAAGTTATGACAAATAATGAAACAAAAGTATATCTTGGGAGCGCTAGACCTTGCTTTAAGGACATGTATCGTAATCATCTAATATCGTTTAAACACTACACTGAGAAAGAAAATTATACTACAAGTAATGAAAACAACAAAAATGCAGATAAAATGAAAACAACAGAAGAGATGATAATAAAAATAGAGACAATCACAATAATAAAGATAGCAACAGAACCAATAGTAATAACGAAAATAACAAGAAAAAAAAACTAAGAAAAACTCAACTACATTAGAAGTATGGGTTAAAGAATTAAAGAAAAATAAAATTGAATATAAATTAAGATGGTCCATTGTAGATAGAGCAGACAAATATAAACCAAGCAAATACAAAAGATAAACCTTTGCATACTAGAAGCATACCATGTACTAATATCAGAAGAAAAATTATTAAACAGACAAGATGTAATTCACGGATGTCTACATAGAAATTGATACTAAATTTCACGTATTAGACCAGATCTAGAAGTGTAAGCCATGTTTAGTTTCAGAACAGTTTCCGATGGTTCGTTGTTCTACACAAGTCCTGGGAGTTGACTGGTTTGCAGTAGACAGTTCTCGAGTTGGAATTCACAGAGCAAAAGATTCTTTCCGTGTTCAGACAGAGAAAACATATGGGAAATTGCTACAAAAAGGTTTAATATTTATGGAGCAATTCTGGTTTCTGATTGGTTGGTAGCAGAATGTGAATTAATTTGATTCGTCAGTTCCTAGCAGCATCGTTTACAAATAGAATCTCCCGATTATGCGGGATCATACCCCCATTATACTCCAAAAATATTGTAACACTAGACTAACAACATAAACGGAAATGTAGAGCGAGTAACATAAAAAATGAAAAACATAGATCAATTGATCAGGTAAGAATAATGTTAACATAAATAAAACAGCAAAATGGAATGTAAGGTTATAAGTAAAAAACTGGATAAAAATAATTAAAAATAAAATGAAAAAGAAAGAGACAATTAAATGAGAAAATGAACAAAAACCAAAACGTATAATATAGGTAAAGAAAAAGATGTAAGGGAGGTAAATTTATTATAAAAATATATTCCATGAGAGTGACCTCCCCTTAAAACAAAGACGTTAACTAATAAATAAGAATTCGAAATCAAACAAAATAAATATTAGAATAAACACGCATAAATGTAAAAATAAAAATTATAAAAAATAGGAAAGAATAAATAATAGGAAAAAAATTGGAAATTAAAACTAAAACAAAAAATAACAAATACGAAATTAAGGTTTAAAACAGAAATTTTGGTTTGTACGGTACCCAAGATGGCCGACTTGTAACAACGTGGGGATGGAATTTCTTTTGCCCAAACGAAAACACCAGGTTTATCATGTACAAAATTAACTTTTTGTTGGTAACATCGAATGGAAATAACATCTGACGAGTTGGTGAGAATAGGAAATGTTTATGAACACACAAAATCATAAAATTGCCATCCCTTTAACGAAACGGCTGTAATGGAGAAATCCAAGATGAAATAAACAAAAGTTACAAAAAGAAAAAAATGTAATTTGAATTTAACAAAGTTTTGTACTATATCTATATGTATATATATAATGTGTGCATGAGTATATATAATTTATGTGGATCTATGTATAATATGTGTATATATCGATGTATGTATATAATGTGTGTATGTATATGTGTGTATATGTGTACTATATCTATATGTATATATATAATGTGTTCATGAGTATATATATATATATATGTATAATGTGTGTATATATCGATGTATGTATATAATGTGTGTATGCATATATGTGTATATATATATTATATGTGTATATATATGCATGTATAATATATATATATATAATGTGTGTGTTTTTATATATATATGCATGTATATATTAGTGCTGAAATGATTAATTGATATTAGAAATAAAAAAAAGAACTTTTTAAGGTATTAGAATCAGTATCAAATCGGAAAAATGTCAATCTATTTTCCGATAGCAAAAGAACATGATTCTTTTAATTGCTTTTGTTTGTTTTTATTCAAAACAGAATTTTCAATTGCTAGTGTGAATTAAAAAATAATCATTTTTTATTCATTTAAAACTATCAGTAAAACTAAAATCTATAGATAACCCCCCCAACAGGTGTCTTTTTATATTCGTGAAAATAAATGCATTTGTTATGTTTTTTATGATAATACACCACCTTCAATCTATAGATCAATATTTAGAGATTTTAAAGAAATTGGTTATTGTATTGGAATCATTAAATACATCGGAATGGGAATTTAGAACAGAACCATAAATTATATCAGAATCTAGAAAGATATTGGAATCGTCCCATCACTAATATATGTATGTGTGTGTATGTGTGTAATTTATTTCACACTATGACATGTAAATCTAAGAAATCAGACAATATTCTTCCTCACCCGAAATCAATATGCTTTAGACGGTCCCCTTTTTCATTTTCCATTGACAAAACACAAATTTTATATCACACCAGCACTACTTCCGCCCATCTTATTACTGTTTTGATATATCTTCTTTCTTTTTTTTGTTTATTTTTGTATTTTGTTTAAGAATTGTTTTATTCCATTTCAATATCAAAGACTATTTTCTGCTTGATACAAAAATCCAATTTCAATAATCTTACTTTAAATTATTCCATCTTGTTACCATGTTGGCATCTTTGGTGACAAAGACATTGCCAAGAAGAAAAGAAAGAATCATGCCAATTATTATTCCTCATCTCCAAAATAAATATTTTTCTCGTCTTGCAAAACACAAATAACATGTTTATATATTTTACCTTTTTCTGCTTTCCTCTTCATCTATCAGGAATGATATTTTTTGTATAAATTAAATGTAACTTGAAGATCCTATCTAAAACATAGCACGGTCTGTATTCTGCATAAATACTCCATTATATATATATATATATATATATATATATATTTTATTATTTATTTATTTTTTTTCAACGATCATTTTCATTTATTTCTGAGGATTTTTTTTATATAATAAAAAGGAAATATTAAAAATCTCATATTATGAAATTATTTGATTGTCTATCCGCTATTTTCTATTTGAATTTATGTGTTCTCTTGTTTGCCTTTCATTTGTTCCTCTGTAATTGGTTGATCTGCATTTTGTTGTGTGCTGTAAAAGAATAATAAACGCACGATTGGTGAACTTGAAAGTTATTGTATAATTTGGAGTATTCAGGTTACTGTTTTTATCTTGAATGTTATTATTACAATATTACGAGGGTCGTTTCAGAAGTAAAATATCCTATGTTTTTTAACTAAAAAAGTTGAAGAGTTACGAAGACTGGTGTAGTACCGTTAAAGCGCGTGACCTTGTGTACCCCAGAATTTATTTTTCCATATAGTCACCACCATTCTCAATGCGTTTTTCTCAATGATGAACAATGGTTGTGCGTGAGTGCCTGGAGCATCCTTTGTCATACAAGGGCCATTTCAAAAGTAAATCCTATTTTTTAACTCAAGAAGTTCAAGAGCTATGAAGACAGGTATGCTACCATTAAAGCGAGTGATCTTGTGTGCTCCAATATTTATTTTTCTACATAGTTACCACCATTTTCAATGTACTTTTGCCAGAAATTCAATGGCACATTTCTGCTTCTGATGCACGCCCATGACAGGGGTTGCTTTCTTAGAGCTCACACCGTCAATATCTGCAACAGAAAGGTGAAATTTTCAGGTGGTGAATGTAATAAGTTCAGTCATCATAACAATGCAATTTGCAATATCTTCTGATCTAATCGAGGGAAATAAAAAAAAAAGGAGGCATTACTTTTGGAACGTTCCTCATATTATCGCAATATTTCGGTTGACGGAATATCCAACCGTCTTCAGATGCGTCTTGTTGAACTGGATAATCTTTATGTCGGACTCGGGATTGTGTATGGAATTTTAATCCATTGTTGTAGATTATTCTCATTCCGACAGCCATGGCCGATTATTAGTCTCAATTAATCTTCCCTCAACGGAACATTTTGCATTGAGTTTGAAAAGATGCATCTGAAGAACGTGGAAGATTACACTGGTGAAAACGTAGTAAGAATAATATCTAAGATGAAAACAGTAGTTGAAGCAATCCAAATGATAAAAATTTATCAATCCTTATTAATCAGAAATGTGAACGTTGAACGATTGTTATTAGACTTGAAAGTTATTTCTTGTGCTGTTTTATCTTCATCTATTTCATTTCTTTCTCTCTTTTTTTTCTCTCCTACCGTCGGGTTAGAAAGGTAAGAACAACGCATTTCTGGATATGAACGTTTATGTCAGTTTATGTAGTCAATGCATGCGCACATTTCAATACATAAACACGTCTGTATCAAAGAAATATGTGCACTCCATTCGAATTATATTTATATGAGCAAAATCTTGTTGAAATTCAGTGGTTGCTTTCTTCATTGAAATTAGAGTTGTTGTTTTTCTTCAAGTTCCAAATCTTGTCAAATATAAGAATGTTGAATAGTTTCATATCATAGTAAATGTGCAAAATATTATTTGTTTTTACTCTTTTTCTTCTAACAAATTTTGCTTGATAATTTTCTGAGTTAAAGTCTTGTAATTTAATTTACTTCAGAACAAATCAGTTTTCGTCTGCTTTTTGCTTACATATATAGTAAACACAGTACTAGTACTACTACAGAATCAAGTTTGGATGAATAAAATCCCTTTAATTTAGTGCATGCTTATTGGGAGCATTCTGATCATAATAAATACCAAAAAGGAAAGGACAGACAAGCAGAATTATATACATGTATAAAACAGTCAAGTTGACACACCGGTTCTCGCCAGATCAGCAAAGTGATGAACCTGGCTAGTTGGATGGCCATATGGGAAGGCTAGGCACTGTGTGTGATTTTGTGTGATTTTGTGTGTCATGCTTACATCTTTTTCTTCCGACTTTAATTTAATTGTTATGGCCTTCTATTTCTTGTAATAAATAATTTTCCTAAGACTTCCTCAGAAGTTGTGGTTTCAGTCATCTACTTTTTTTTATAAATAATTTTACCAAGAATTTTTCATAAGTTTTGGTTTCGGTTTCGATTATAGCTGAAGGAACTCACATTATATATATATATATATATATATATATATATATATATATATATATATATATATATATATATATATATACTTGCATGGGTGGCCGGCGTTGCCCGGGTGTTTAGAGGTGTATGCTGAGAAAAAAAAAGGTCAATTTTTTTAAATTTTGACCCCTATTATGACCCCTTAAAATTTATTGTTTTGGGCTCAAATTAAGTTATTAAGTTAGATCCATGTCCAAGGATACTGTATCTAAAATTCAAGTGTTTAGACCCAAAATTGTCAGAGGAGTTTGGTAGAGTTCTCAAAGGTCAAATCGTTGAACTTTGACCCCTTAACAGCACAATTTCTGGCCGAAAACCGATCACATCGATTTTCCCAAATCTCAGTACCCTGTATATCAAATTTCGAGTCTGTAGACTGAAAATTAACAGAGTTATTGTGAAGGAAAATGTACACAGACACACAGATACGTTCAGATATATATATATATATATATATATATATATATATATATATATATATATATATATATATATATATATATTTCTTCATAGGTTTTGGTTTTGGTTTCGATTCAAGCTCATGCACCTAAGTTATATGGATGTATTATTTTTAATTTTTGAAATCACAGCTTTATAATATATAAGAATCGATAGAAAATTGACTATAATAATATATACGAAATCTGCATAAATTAAAATATATTTAAGTGTATTCTACAATCAGGCTATGCCGGGCGACCCTGCTAGCTTAGGTAAATACTTTTGTAGTTTTAACAAAAAGATCTACAATAATATCAGGGCGTCTCCATTTATGCTGAACAACCACAGAATGCCAACATCAATATATTACATATGAAAGAGTTTGCTGTGGAATTTCTGCAGGTTCCGCTAGTATATTATTAAAACTGTATGATATTTTTTACAATATGTGTTTGTCTATATGTATATAAAAATGTGACTGGTTGAGAAAAATGGAATATGGAGAGCATGCATTACAAAAGTAGTAGTTTTTATGATGCACACATCTGAGTTGGTATCTTACGTAAATTTAAAGGATTTATTTTAACTGGATTCGTATTTTACAAATTTAATCGAATTAACATGATAACATTAGCTCATTAAAAAAAATGTTTTGATAATCTGCAAAAAAATAATAGATATAAACAGTATTCATTCAAAGTTAGTTATTTCAATTATTCATAATTTCATTATTTCAAAATGAATTATTTTTCCTTCCGAACAATTTCTTATATTTTTTCCAATAAATACAATATACAAATACATTCATCGTAATTACTTACTGTCTAATGTAAATGATAAGCAGCATATTTTTCCATGAAATTTCAGAAATATTTTTCTTCATACTAGCTATGAAATGGTAGATGCTAGATAAATATGGAAATTGGCATACCCAGTTACTATAACAACAGCGCTCAAGAAGCGGATATGTACTAGGATATGAAAAAAAGATTTTCTTATTTTATGGCCAGACATAATTAGCTGAAGAGCGATATCTTTTGCTGATGACAATCAAATAGTGATTTTATGTATTATTATTTGAATTACTCTGTACTGTTTGCATTCGTCGATGTTGTTCCTTTTTTTACATAGGCATCACCACTTATCAAGGTCCACAGACCACTCGAGGATAAGGGTTAAGAGTGCCAACTGGACAATATAGTAATCGTTAGTAATGGAAATTCGGTAAATTTGTTAACTTGAGTGGAACAGCTCATCAAGAACTTGTTTACGTTGGACTTGAAGACAATCAGACTGTAGTCAGCTGGAAAGCAGGAAAACGGAAGACCGTTTCACTGGCGTGCACTTCTAAGAAAGAAGCTTTGTTCATAGAATCTACGTTTAGGTTTAGGCACAGATAAAGAGTGGGGGGAATTATTGATAGTGTTTTCAGCTGGACGAGTGTTTCTTGTGAAAGTTTGGCGAGGGGGGACCATAGATTCAAGCTCAGTCGAGCACTTGCCATGAAAATAACAATAAAGCAAAGACAAACTCGCAAAATCTCTTCTGTGAGATAGAGGTTGCAGGAAAGAGAAAAGGACATATCCTACAGGGCTACAAAGTCTATTTTGAACTCTATCAAGGCAGGACAAGTTCTTTCTAGCAGCTCCTGCTCAGATATGGCAACAGTACTTCATCCTTGGATGTCCCTGGCTCTTATATAGATAGAGAATTGCATCAGTAGTGAGATATCTACTGAATCGATAGAAGGATCCCACCATTTTTCCAGTGGCCTTGGCAACATTTGATGTACGTGTTCCATTTAAGATCAGAAGTAAAGGTCAAGCCCAGAAGCTTGTCAAAACAGGAGGCTTCCCCAAGACGAGAGCCATTCATTTCAAATGATGTCAGATGGAGATCAGAGCGTTAATTATGTAAAGATAAAAGCTTGGTTTTAGATGCATTAAAAGTAACCAGCCACTACTTTCCCCATTGTACCATGTGCTCAAGATCAGAGGAGAGGGAGTCGGAGAGAACTTGGTCGTTTACGGTCTTAGATGTGCTACCATAGATGGTAGTGGCATCAGCATAAATGTCTACAAATGATGTAAGGATGTTATTTGGAAGATCATTAATGTAGATCAAGAAGAGAGTTGGGCCCAGGATAGACCCCTGAGGGACTCCAGCATTAATACTGTGAGTTTCTGATTTTTCCCATCAACTACTACTCTTATGAACCTATCAGAGAGAAATGATTTAATAATTGAGAAGACATTTCCAGCTATACCATAGCTAGGGATCTTGTGAAGTAAACCTTTATGCCACACTCTATCAAAGGCGTTCGATATGTCAAGAGCAATTGCCCTAGAAAGGTTGCCTCTGTCGAGAGATTTGCTAATCCTATGATATATAACTGTAAGTATATCTGCTGTAGATCTAGCAGAACGGAAATCATATTGCGTATCACTAAGAAGGTTATTTTTGCTGAGATGGTTGATTACTTCTCTATTTAACACAGATTCCAGCAACTTACTCATGACACACAAGAAACTTATTGATCTGTACTGAGAGGGAGATGAGCGATCACCTGAATTCTTAAATACAGGGCATACTGATGAGATTTTCCAGGGTGATGGGAAATAATTCTCCTTAAGACAACGTTTAAACAGTTTTGTAAGTATGGGCGCTAGTTCGGGTTGAAGTTTTTTTAGTACTATAATTGGTATACCGTCAGGGCCAGCTGCTTTACTGGAATCAAGGTTTTTGATTAGTTTGGCAACAACACGTACAGATATTTGTATATTACATAGCATGTTTTCTAATACAGGAGGAAATATTGGGGGTTGGCGACTTATTAGAAATTTTACGGGTTGGCGGTCATAACGTTTCAGTCGATATCAAAAATACAATTAGAAATTGCATAAGACTTCTACCCGGTCATGTTTGACGAAACGAGAACCGTCTACCGCCGTGTATTAAATTAAAAGTTCAGTTTGAAATTACACATAGATTCCCACGTTTGACAAGAGGCACATCAAGAAAGTTGGAGGTTACTTCGGTTGAAACGTTGTAAGAATAACACCCAAAATGAGAACTTTCTCTATCCTCATGGAATAAATAAAGCATTCGATTTAAAATTCCATACTGATTCCCGAGTTTGAAAAAAAGATTCCCAGATTCAACCAGCGACACCCGTAGGTTACATCGATTGCAATTCGGTGAGAATTAGATCTAAGATAAAAACGGTTAGTTTTAGAGTTAGAATAACTCAAATGATTCTTGAAAGATTTTCAAGAATCATAAAGACTTTTGTTTGTTTTCCATTCTGTTTTTGCTGGCAGATATAATTAGCAGAAGATGTGGATATGGTTTTCCCCTTCGATAACGCTCATGGGAGAAAGGCTCAGCTTTAGTCATTATTATAACGACAAATATAATTAAGTGAATGTTTTGTTTCCATGTCGAATAAAAGATAAAAGAAACTGAAAGTAAAACCATGTTGTCTCGAGCTTTGATCTCTATTTTTTTGTTTTTATATTTCCTTTTAGTTAATGTTGCCTTTAGGCACAAACAACTTTACAGCAAATCCATCATTTTCCAAAATAAGGTTGAAATAATGTTTTATTTTGATCATCAGAGAAATGTTCGAGTGTGAGCCGGGATCAGCGAACATTCAGTGACTGGGGTTGGTAGAGCATTAGACAATTCGAGGAGGACAAGACGGAAAAAAGAGCAAAAATATTTGAACAAAGTGTGAAACCATTTCAAAATCGTTGACATCATAAAAGATGGCCGATAAATCCGTTGTGTTGATTCTGCATTTAGCTGAAGTATCGAATAAAATATTCTCATTTACACCGGATTAGATGACGTCATTACCATCATCTTAAAAATGACGAGCGATGCATGATTCACCTAATGGATTCCCTTATAGCCTACATGATTAGTTATGCTGTGTTCAAATTGTATCAGATACTAGCCACTAATCTCCATTGTTTAGGACCAGTTACATATTTAGTCATTATACTAAAGAAATGGGATCAGGGTAGACAACTCTCATTTGGGTTATGTTATTGTCTACTTTGTTTCAAAGACAAACAAAAATACGATGCAACCACACATATTTGATTATACATCTTGGATTTAAAAAGCTAATCACAGGTAGCTGTGTAACATAACACGGATGCGCATATGTAAATACACGTAAAGTGACATCGAAGGTGTGGAAAAAAGGATTATAAAAAAGAAAGAGAATGATCACGAGGGGAGAGGAGATAACGTTCGAGATCTCATAGACATGGATAACGTTCTAGATTGTGGGTGACGTCACGGCTGTACCTATGAGGAAATAAATGTTGTTGATACAAAATACACGCGAATTGGAGTTATTTCCTATTCTTTGTCTTGGTTTCATCCTTTGCGACTGAAACTGGACACAATGTGTGTTGGTTCTCGGACAACGTTACAGCTGAAGTACCAAAAACTGTCTCCATTTACATCAGATGAGATTGTAACCATTATTGTAGAAATTACAAGCGGTGAATGATTCATTTAATGAATCCTGTTGCAACCTATGTCATCAGTTATGCTGATTCTATCAGATAATAACAAAGCATGGATTCTCAGTCGAACAAAGTATATCCTAAGAGAATTGAGACTGATGAATGGAATAAAAAAAATGGCACGGTTTATAATAAGTATCATTGGATTTGAAGACGATCATAGTATTTACAAGGGAGCAGTTTCATTGTAATGTGTTCCACAGATCTGAAGTTCTTGGAAAAACTTATATTTTTTAAATTTTCATTATTTGCAATATTAGTTGTTAGCAACCAATATTGCAAAACACTTAGTGTTACCTGAAATTGATATTCAATGAAGAAAGCAATGTTACAAAACTGAACAGCTTTGTTGCTATATGAAGTTTGAATTCTTTGTACTCTGACTTGTATATAACTAGTAAAAATGCAGATGAGGACCTTTTAGGATTGAACCTTGGTCACTGTATATGCCCCCATCTATAACAACTTTGTGACTTCTATTGCAGTTTATGAGTAAACTAAATTTGAACTGTAGCTTATCAGCCGTTAAAGGCTGTAAATACTAACACACAAACCAACATACAGATGTAGTTAATATATATATATATATATATATATATATATATATATATATATATAAACTACCTGTCCCTGCCAGGCGCTGCCTATGATGCAGTGAAGTCATTTTAGTTTTGAATGTTGATTTGTTGGCACATATTTTAAACGTCCAGAAAAAGAGAAAAAAAGAGAAAAATTTTAATTGTGAGATTAATAACTCATTATATTCTTCAGTTAAAAATATGAGTAATTTTCATTAGTCTGTCTTGACTAAGTTTTAAATAGCATTTTTTGGTCTGTCACGCTTCAGTTTGAAGTAGCATATTCATTGATTTGTTACATTGTAATTTGAAATAGAATTTTTGTTAATCTGCCACAGTTAAATTCGAAACAGTATTTTTCGTTGGTTTGTCATGCTTAAGTTTGAAATTATAATTGCATTGGTTTGTCATGTTAAGTTTTAAATAGCATTTTCTTTGGTCTGTCGTTCTTAAGTTTAGCATGAAGATTCTGTTAGTCTGTCATGATAAAATTTAAAATAGAATTTTCATTAGTCTGTCACATTTAAGTTTGAAATTAAATTTTATTTGTTTTGGCATACTTAATTTTGAAATAAAATTTTACTTAGTCTGTCATGATTAAGTTAAAAATATTATTTTTCTTATTCGCTCATGCTTAAGTTTGATATAGCGTTTTTGTTTATCTGTCACACTTAAATTTGGTAGAGAATTTTTCCTTGGTCTATCAGCTTAAGTTAGAAATAGCATTATCGTTGGTCTATCACATTTAAGTTTGGTATGACATTTCGCTGGTTGGTCATGCGTAAGTTTGAAATAGCATGTTCGGTGGTCTGAATGGACGCGTCTTAAGATTACTGCTGTCCAATCAATAAGTTATCTTTAGTCTAGAAATCATTTCCTCCTCCTCCATGAGCATTTTGAGATAATAATTGCTTTTAGTCTTGCAATGCTTGTGTCAGGTGCCATTTTTGTAAGCCGCAACCAAATTCATCTCATCGACAGAATTCACTTAAGAAATTAAACTTGTTTCCTTTTGAGATGGACAGCTTTTCCACAAGCCGGAAATGCTTTTGGCAGAATAAGACATTCTAGCCAAGTTTTCGAAAACGCTGAGAAATTCTCCTTTTTTTTCTCAAAATCACCAGAAAAGAAATTCCATCATTTACATTTATGTGCTTGATTTCTTTATTTTTTGAGATCGCTGCACGAAATAAAATATTATCATTAATTGTGCGTATTAAATACACATATCTTATTTTAGATTCGTTTGAATACATCTATGAGTTTGTCAGTTGTTGGTCTGTCTTGCTAAAGTTTGGAAATAAAATTTTTCATATTATTTGGATTCTTTGGAATATTATTCTCATTTTAGGGGTTATTTTCACAACGTTTCAGACGATATAACCTCAAAACAACAAAAAGAAATCTTCCTCCTCTGTTGATAGATATTCTACCATTCGAAATTAATAAGTAAGGCTATGACAACAGCATATTCTTTTCCTTTTTTGATTCTCAGGTATATATCCATTGATATCTTATATGTTTTTACGTAGAGTGATGTAATTCTCGGTTGATTAATTGTGTCGGATATATACTCAAGAGTAAAACACTGAAAAGAATATGCTGTAGTCGTAGCCCTATTAATAAGGCATATTTCAATTATAAACAGATGAAAATAATACTCCACAAAATCGAATGTTTTTTTCTTTTAATAAAATAGTTACACCTTTATATGGTTCCAAAACATTTTGTTCATATTTTAAGGTTTTCATTTTTATTAATGGTGCTTCTAAGATATTTTGCCTATTAACAATCATATATCATTTTTATTATAATTGACTGAAGCACTTATTTGTTAAATGATAAGTAAATGATCAACTATGTGACAATAATTCCAAGAGTCTGTCCATGTGCTAGGTTGTTCAAATATTATCAGTTAACTATAGGCTAAACCCCAAAATGCCATTATGAAATTGTTGATAAAGATTCCATTATGAAATTGTTGATAAAAATGCCATTATGAAATTGTTGATAAAACAAGAACCTAAGTTTGCCCAGCTGGGCAAACTTAGGTTCTTGTACCGGAAAAATATCCAGTAAATAAAACGTTGTTCAGTAAATCGTTATTTTTTGCATTTTCATACACCAAACATGGATATAAATATCACTAAAACATCTGCTGGGTCATAAGCTTCATTTCAGTACCTTACTTGCCTGGGTGGATTGCCTGTAGGCTGAGATAAACCGCGTCACACACTCACACACACACACACACATTAGGAAAATTTATAATAAGAGATTCATAATCTTTTCTACAATACAAACATATTTGGTACAAATAAACTCCACTCTATGCCTGACTTGTCAACCAAGCAGTATTTGTTTTCTTCTTGTTTAATTATAAGCACATCTGCAATAATTCAATAATATCAGTAATTCTAACACATTCGTCTATTGACACTACCTATATACTGATATACTTGATGGGTTGACATCGGGAAAGGATAAAACGGCATGTGATAATTTATTTCTGTACTTACGGTGCACCCAAAGAAATTTCTTCAGATGCTGGACCACCATTTAAGTCCCAGGAGTAGGACTCTTTTTTGAGGAACTGGGGTATATGAAAAGTACCTCATTAGCCTATTATGCTCAAAGCAATGGTCGCACAGAGTTAGCTGTTAAAACCATGATCGGGCTGCTCGGGCATTACTAACCCGTCAACCCACTCCAGTTTAAGACCTTAACATGTCCCCAGCTGTAATACTATATGAGTGGATCATTAAAGGCTACCTTCTTATCTTACGGGATAAATACCAAACAAGGAAACAGTGAAGAGAAATAGGTGAATTAAGAGAAGTGGCAATGTCCAAGAGGCATATACGGGACAAACAGTTCTACAACCAGCATTGTCGTCCACTCCGGGAACTCCAAGTAGGAAATGTTGTCCAGATCCAGGACCAGAACGGTAGCTACCCACGTCGATGTACAAAGACAAGAAGGATCGTTGAGACATAAGGGAACTGATAGTACCAAGTGCTAGTAAATGGGAGCAATAGAGCAACATTGAGCACTGCCGGTTTCTCCATAAAATATACCCAGGTGTAGATGGCTTACATTATGCTACAATAAGAACTTCAAATCCGTCTATAAACCCTGATCCCCCGCAGGAACAACTTCCTGAGGAAGCAATGAAGGCTAAACAGCACATCAACATTGAATCGCCCAGCAGACATGAAGAGGAAATTGAAGTTGATTATACCACAGGAGAATAGTCAGTCCCTTTCCGTTAAGGAAACCTTCATGTCAGACAACTAGAGCACCAAGAAATCTATCACCACAAATGCATGGAAAGTAAGACAAATTTTTTACTCTGCATGAAAATGACCACAATTTATCTCGTGATCATGAGGGAGAAAGGCATGTATAGGTATAAGAGTTATTTGCCCCTAACAATAGGAGGCAACCAAAATGATCTCCACTGGACAGGAAGGCAACCAGAGTAACCTCCCCTGATTTCTATAAATACTGAGCACACAGGTGCAGCCATTTGTGCTTTTGTATTCAGCTCACCACGAGCCAGAAGGATACAATACCTCGATGACTCAACTTTTACATGAACTAGAGTTTTCGTTGGTTTGTCACTCTTTGGTTTCAACTGACATTTTTGTTAGTCTGTCAAGCTTTGGTTTAGCATAGCATTTTCTTTGGTCTGTAATGCTTCTGTTTAACATAGCATTTCTATGGGCCTGTAACGCGTCTACTTAACATAGTAGTTTCGTGGGTCTGTAATGCTTCTATTCAACATAGCACTTTTGTGGCTTTGTAATATTTCTGTTTGACATAGCATTTTCGTGGGTCTGTAACGCTTCTGTTTAATATAGCATTTTTTTAGGTCCGAAACGCTTCTGTTCAACATAGCATTTTTTAGGTCTAAAACGCTTGTGTTTAACATAGCATTTTTTAGGTCTGAAACGCTTCTGTTAAACATAGCATTTTTTTAGGTCTGAAACGCTTCTGTTTAACATAGCATTTTCGTGGGTTTGTAACGCTTCTGTTTGACACAGCGTTATTGTTCTGTTATGATTCAATTTGAACTTATATTTTCACTGATATGTCATGCTTGAATTTGGCATAGCATTTTCGTTGGTGTGTCACGCTTCAGTTTGGACTGTGATTTTCATCCATACATGCACAGATTGTATGGACGCATCTTACAAATGGATCCACTTTTAGTTTTCTTTTTATTTGTTTCTTTTGCATAAATAAATCGACCATAAATGAGCAGGAATTCCGGTGTCCATTTCCCTATTAGAAATTAACAAGAAAAAAAAATTATCTTTTGTCTTTTCTCCCAACATCCAACGCATCTATCTGCTATTTTTAGATTTAGTCTTGCATCTTTTCTAGTATATCAATCATAATGTATGCATTGGCGATTCTATGTTTGGAACAACTTCATATTTTTTCTATTTTGGTCATTTTTATTCTGTTCGATATTTATCTATTTCGATAAAGAACACATATTTATTACTAACAGAGATTCCTTATCTGCTTGAAACTGAAATTATACTATTACTTTATTAGTTGTGCTTTTAATCCTCAAGTTACTGTGGAGGTAGTTAGTATCTTTTTGTTGTTATACTATCATCTTTTCAATCATTGCCTATTTTCTTTGTATGTGTGAAGGAAGACAGTGTAGTATCTGTTTTGTTGTTATGAGACCATCCTTCCATCGCCCCCATTCCTTTGGAAGAGTGTAGTAAATAATCATCCGTCATGAGACCATCCTTCCACACATTTCTGTCTCCTTGCAGGATTTAGTGTAGTATCTGTTACAAGACATTACTTTCTCCTTTGGAGAAAGGGATAGTGTAGTATTTAATCTATTCTTTATTATAAAACCCTTCCAAGACCACATCCTTCTTAGACAGGGCCAGTGTAGTATATGATGCTTGTTTATTATGTTACTATCCTTCTAAGCTGGCAGAGTGAGCATATATTTGCTAATATATAATAACAACAGCATGAAAATTAATCTCTTATAATCTGAAGAGAGCCGATTCAAGATAACATTTTTTAAACTTGTGTTTTCTTTTATTTTACTTTTGATTTCATTAAATATTCTAGCAATAGTAAATAATAAAAATAATTCAGTGCATAAGTTTGTTTATAGACAAAAACGCATACACATACACACGAGATCTTGTCTGATAGTTAAATTAAAAGACATGAGCCAATTATCTACTTGTTCATCCGGGGAAAATTGTTCATGTGGGGATCCGTGTTGGAGTAATTGCAAGAGCAGCATCTAAATTTGATTCCCATAAGAGTAGATGAAGAACAGTTGTGACAGCAGAGTTAGTTGGAAGGGGAAAGCCAAGGAAGACATTGGAGGAAGTGTAAAAAATGGATTTAGAATAAAAAGATGCATAAACAAAGACCTGGCCAGAGATAGGTCAGTTTTGAAATCAATTTCTAAAAGCCATGCCCACATGAAAAACGTTAATTCGATGATGATGATAATGATGTTGGTGGTGATGATGATAATGCTGATACCAGATAATCTTTATATTTTCTTTTGTTTCTTTTTAATTTTTCATAATGATGTTGAATGTTTTAGTTCGAATAAAAGATAAAATATTTTAGATGAGTCAAAATGAACAGTTTTAAACAATTGTTGTTGTTGACCATCATTCACACATTTTTGTATGAATCGGATCATTACTGTTGACATTCCATTTACTTGAAAGAAACCTTTCTAGAAGACATACGGGAGGAACATTCTTAAGTGAAAGTGTTTCTGTGGAATGAAGTGGATTTGAACTTGGCACCGTCATGTCGTTAACCACTTAGCCACAATCACCTCGCTGCTGCTATTGCTGCTGTAGGCAGTTCTGCTACAGCTGCTGCTGCTGATGATGATCATGATGATGGAATAAATATAGGTGCTTCACTAGTAAAAGCAGAACAGTAGTAAGGTCAATTGTCAGAGGAAACCAATGGAAAATGTGGAAGAAAGTGATGATGATGGTCTTGAAAGAGTGACCTAGTATGTTAAACTGATTATGATGATGATAATCAATTCAGACAAAAAAAAAAACAGCGAAGTGCAACAAGCCATGTAAAGGACAAAAGATGTGTACATCTTTTTGTCATCAGAATATTTATCTAAGGCGACTTTAAACCGGGATATGGTGGTCATCGTTTATATTGTATTTTAGCACAACTAAAAGAATGACGACACACTGATATATGAAAATATAATGATATATCTTTATTGTTGATGATGGTTAACAAGGAAAAGACACACACAAGGATTTGATTGTGTGATTTTTCTCGGCCCAAATTACCAATCGATTGACATTGATAACATAAAAATCTGTGTCATGCTCACAGAGCGTTTATTCAACGATAGGGCATTTCTTCTGTCACTAACATTTGCAGGTGATTACAATCAACAATTATTTTATTTCTGACAATCCACTATATCTGTTTGTTCACAAACAGGGTTGCTTGACTTCAATCAACGATTATTTTATTTTTGCCAATAAATCATGTTATGTTATTTTTTCTACTAAGTTGTATGCTTTTTTTTTTTTTTTACAAAGAAGTCACCACTTATCAAGGCCAGAGGCCACTCGAGGATGAGGATTAATAAGTGTACAATGGTCAAAGGGACAATGTTGTAGTAATTGTTAGTGGAAATTAGGTAAATTCGATTACTTAAGGAGAACGGCTCATCAAGAACTTGTTTACATTGAACTTGAAGACAACCATATTATAGTCAGCCAGAAAGCAGGCAAATGGAAGAGAGTTCCACAGGTGTGCAGTTCTAAAAAAGAAGCTTTGTTCATGGAATCTACGTTTAGGTTTAGGCACAGATAAAGAGTGAGGGAAATTATTGATGGTGTTTTCAGCTAGATGTTTCTCGTTAATTTGGCGAGGGGGGCATAGATTGGAGTTCAGATGAGAACTTGACATGAAAAAAACGATAAAGCAGAGGCAGGATCGCAACGTCTCTCTGTGAGAAAGAAGTTGCAGGGAAGAGAAAAGGGCATCCCTCACTAGGTTACGAAGTCTATTTGAACTCTGTCGAAGCAGGATAAGACCTTTCTAGTAGCTCCTGTCCCGATGTGGCAAAAGGACTCCATCTTTGGACATATGCCCATATGAAATGCACCTCAGGTGACTCAGTACATTCGGCCTGGATATTTACCGATCTAAACCTTCTATGGAATACTGTTCAATGGAGCAGAAGCACAGATAAAGAATTTCTTTCTTCTATTGAGATGAAAGTGCCTATAGCACAAGTTTTTTTGGGATTTGTAGACACCACGGCTTGACACTGGGGTGAAAAACGAAATCAGATGATGATCATGAATGCATTATCAGAAGACAGTGTTCATCGCTATAAACTTGTAAGCTCTGAATAGAGTTCAAATCTGATGAAAAAGCATTTACTTTCCAGTTTAGTCTTTTAAAATATTCTGCCATCTTCCTATGTAGGGGGTTTAAATTGCATTTGAACATGGCTTTCTTTCTTTTCGCCCACGGTTCAAAACTGATACTTCAGTATAAAAATAAACACCTTAAAAGTCATATATTCTATAAATAAAAACGATACCAATAATCATTATATAAAAGAAAAAGAAACATTATTTTGTTTACGCCACCCTATAACCAGATGCTAAAACCTAAATTTTGCAACAAATTCTTCAATCTTATCAAAAACACTTCCTCATAGCTAATCCCTTGCACAAAATATTCAATGGAAATAATTCAAAATCATCCTACAGTTATTGTGAAAA
Organism: Euprymna scolopes; assembly: GCF_053919585.1. NCBI lineage: Eukaryota > Metazoa > Mollusca > Cephalopoda > Sepiida > Sepiolidae > Euprymna > Euprymna scolopes. The sequence goes on along the minus strand of NC_136512.1, from coordinate 40,097,349 downwards.
CTTTAAAACGATAATCCAAGCCAACAATAAGGAGATGATAACGTGGAGTAGTAGAAAAAAAAAGTAAAAACAAAATATATAGAAAAAGTGATAATAGAACAATATTATTAAAAGGAGAAATAATATAATCACTCTAAATAATAAACTATAATATCAATCACCTAAACAGAAATAAGACATTTTATAATGAAAAGAAAAAATGTAAGTGCAGAACTTTACACTTTGTTCACTACAAGATAGTTGCCTAACTATGAGTTGTAGTGACGACAGTGTGTGTGTGTGTGTGTGTGTGTGTGTGTGTGAAATTATATAAACACCAGAAAAAAAAACTCTACGTGGATTAATCAATGTTTTAACGATGATACTTGTCTTGTTAAGATTTCAACAGGTAAAAAGTTCTACCATCGAAATGTTGATTAATACGTACGGTTTTTGGGATATTTATATAATTTCACTTATGATATCTTTACCTATAAATTGACCACTTTTCAAAGAAATATCGTTTTTAGTTCAACGCATTTGCGCACGCACACACACACACACGCACACACACACACGCATATATATATATATATATATATATATATATATATATATATATATATATATATATATATATATAATTTCTTTTACAGTCTCATCACAGACGATATCTCAGTTCCAGTTTCCCCCGCCCTCTTGTCTCTCCTTATCACTTTCATATCATCAACTTTTGCATTTCATTTTTATTTCAAAAACGAGGCCAACAAAAGAAAAAATGAATCTACTTCTATTCTCGAATTGCAGATTGCATTGAAGAATGGCGGTCGGTGATCCAAACTGATCCACCTGTCAATTCGATCTGATCATTATCGATGATCAAAGACAAAAGAAAAATCTTTATTCTTTGAGATTGAATACTTGATTGTCAGGAATCAGACTTCTAAAACTTGTAAAATCTCTTTTTATATTTTGGAGACATTGTCAAAAGTACAGACACAATAAGTTCCAATTAGCAGAATAGTATATATATATATATATATATATATATATATATATATATATATATATAATGTGTGTGTGTGTGTGTACGTGCACATATTTATCAATCTATCTATACACCTATAAATTTGAGTTTTCTAACACATTGACATTGATAAGTTTACTTTTTCTTAGTCTTTATATATATATATACGAGACGCCTTCAATAAATTTCCAGACTGTTTCATATGTGTAGTTTTATTGATGAAATTCTAGTCCGCTTTAAAGTAATCTCCTTCAGCTGCAATGAACCTGTTATACCATTCTAACAACTTCTGGACGCCCCCATGGAAGTCTTCTTGTGTGAGCGAGTTAATGACCCTCGTCACAGCCTCTTTCATTTCTTCAATTGTCTCATAATGTCAACCTCTAAGGTTTTCCTTGAGCTAAGAGAATAAACAAAAGTCACAGGGAGCAACGTATGGACTCTAGAGGGGGTAAGGAAGTGTCTTGATACCCATCTTGGTCAAATAGTCTGTGACAAGGATGGAGTTGATACTGGTGCATTATCCTGGTGGATTATTCCACTGACCTGATTTGAAGAGAATTGGGCTCTTCCTAAACCCCTTAAAACCTTAACATAACTTTCTTTGCTGTCATAAAGTCTTTCTGATCTTTTCTGATCACCCTATGACGATCGTCGCACAAATCTTCCGCATCTTAAGTTCATCATGAATAATTGTTTGTGCAGTTCCAAGTCTGATATCAAATTGTGCACTTATTATCTCTATAGATGCACGACGATCCATGAAATTCTTTATTTGGCCAATCAACTCTAGTGTTCTGACTTCATTATTCCTCCCACACCCCTCATCATCTCTCACAACCTTCCTTGAATTTCCTATGCCGCTTAAAAATTGATGCTCGATTCGTACAAGATGGTCCGAAAGCAATCTGAAGCATTCCATACGTTTCTTTGCCATTTTTTCCAAGTTTAAAAGAGAATTTTATTGCATATCGTTCTTTTAAAGTGTTATCACATCCAGATTGCATTTTTAAAATTGACCAGCTGTGGCAATCCGGCTTTAGTTGGGTGTATTACAATTATTGCTGTAGCTGTTCATTTGAAGCTGAAATCATAAATTTTTGTCAGTCATCTCATAGCAATAACATACTGAATTTTCAAGTGTCTACTACAAAAATGTCTGGAAACTTATTCAAGGCCTCTCGTGTGTATATATATATGTGTGTGTGTGTCTGTGTGTGTGCAAATTACTTGAGACAAGTAAAAATTGAGATAATGTTTCAGAGAAATGTATATTTCATTGTTGAAAAACAACTTGCTAAAGGCAAAAACCTTTCATACTAATAGTTAATGTGTCTGCCATTTGCATTTATGACCATTTTAACGATCTAGCATTAAATCAACCGGCACATTTTATTTAACTCATCATCATGATACCAGATCTGATTTACTGCCGCAATTGTTTAACAATCGCAGTTTCTAAGCTTAACTTTCAATATTGTCCATAAAGTCTCTACAAGGGAATTGCCAGGCCACTCAAGACCATGAAGCGCATCTTCTTCAAAAAACTTTTGCATTTTCTTTGATGTATGACACGTTGCTAAATCCTGCTGAGATATTTCATCACCATCTAGAAAACGACTTCGAAGACTAAGAAACAAATGAGTTTCTTATATGTTCTTATTGTTTTTCGCTTTCATCATTCCTATAATAGGTTTCAGATGCCCAGAACCAGAAGCACTAAACGTACCCGAAAATATTATTTTAGAAGGGTTTTTTTATGGTGCTTTTCGAATATGTCCAGCTCGGACAGGTTTACCCTTGGATTTTCTCACAAACATTGACCTGTAACCATGGACTTCAAAATATGACTTATCTGAAAATATAACTTTTCTCCACATATCTACACTCAAATTCTTATGCACCTTTGCCTATCGTAGTCTTTTGGTCTTCATTGCATGTGCAAAAGTTTTTTATGCAGAGGTTTTTGGCCTTTCTTCTTACTCTGACAGTAGAATCATGATCAACCATACTTGCAACTTCTACAAGTCGACACTAGTTTTCTTTGGATCCTTCACTGTATTTCTTATAAGAATTCTATTATCACGAGCAGTGGTTTTATTTTTCCAACAAAAATTTCCGTCTTTTAGTGTTTCAGATTTGATTTTTTTTCATTGATAATCCTTGATACCGAAGATTTATTTACGTTAAAACTCTCACCAATTGCTCTAAAATTCATTTTAGTATGTTTCTTCAAACCTTTGCACGTTTACTAAGAGTAATATTTATACTGGAAATAGTCAAATCTGCTGTCAGAATGTAAAATAGCCGCATCTTCACTATTCTTGTATGCAGATAAATAACCTCTCTGTCAAGTTTGTCAGTCTACTGACTCAATATACTGCTCACACATATACTAAGTATTTCTTACAAGTCACACCATGTCTACACGTGTCTGAAAGAGAAAAAAATGGTTACTTTCCTGACAGCATTAATTACAAGAAATGTTTTAAAAAATGAACAATTTTGGAGCTTGTCCCAACTAATTTGCAAAAGACATATGTGTGTATATATATATATGTGTGTATATATATATATGTGTGTATATATATATATATGTGTGTATATATATATATATGTGTGTATATATATATATGTGTGTGTATATATATATATGTGTGTGTATATATATATATATATATATGTGTGTATATATATATGTGTATATATATATATATGTGTGTATATATATATATGTGTGTATATATATATATGTGTATATATATATATATGTGTGTGTATATATATATATGTGTGTATATATATATATGTGTGTATATATATATATGTGTGTATATATATATGTGTGTATATATATATATGTGTGTATATATATATATATGTGTGTATGTATATATATATATATGTGTGTATATATATATATATGTGTGTGTATATATATATATATATATGTATATATATATATATGTGTGTATATATATATGTGTGTATATATATATATGTGTATATATATATGTGTATATGTATATATATATATATGTGTGTATATATATATGTGTGTATATATATATATGTGTATATATATATGTGTATATATATATATATATATGTGTATATATATATATGTGTATATATATATTTGTGTATATATATATATATGTGTATATATATATATATATAGCCATGATTCTACATTTTTAGATGTACACTATTTTAACTACTGTTTCCTCTTTTCATTACGTTTCAGCCAATATAATGTAAGAAATTTCATGAAGATTGCAGAGTTCAACACTTGAAGAAGGTCTGAGGTTACATCAGCCGAAACGTTGTGAAAATAATACTGAAGATGGAAACAATACCTGTTTCATTTTTATACACATATACTATTATAAGATGATCCAATACATTCTGCATATATTTTCACTATTTATTTCAAATGTGCTCAGTACGTAGATGGAGCTTAATAATAGTAGTATAAAAATATATCTATGGCTAATCTGATCATTTCCTGCAGGATTAAAACATGTATAGATTACTTGCCATGAATATAGTTTCAGAGTCAATGTTCAGAAGTTATTCCGATCAGCCATAGACTATCGATGTACAATACGATGGAGAGATACATCTGAAGATTTATTACTTTTTGATGTTATCTTAAGATTCCAATGGAGGCAGAATGGAGGATGAAAACATTTCTGGGCAAGCTGTAAGAAAACGTCAAGGAGGCTTGCATATTGTCTGTCGAAGGCAGGCATATGGATGGGTTCGTGAAGAATTTGTGTTAAGTCATAGACAATCGAAAAATCATGACAGTATCTCCCCCCATCATCCATCTCGTTTGAGTGGATTAGCCATTCAACATTGTGAACACTGAAGTCTCCACAGACATGAATGTTAGCCGAGGGATGGGCAGACAGAATGTGGTCAATTTTCTCAGAGATACTCTCAATGATAGTAATTCCGCTGCTTTGGGGGCAATAGAAGGCAAATATGAACACGATGCTGTGAGCAAGTGCTACTCTGAAGCACATACACGACAAATTAGGATCTTCTCTGGAGATGTCCCTACAACAAAGAAAGCCATCTCTGATATAGGCACATATTCCATACCCATGACGATTTTGGTGTTTCTGTACAGGTCTTTATCCTTCTTTCTCTTTAATCACATCACTTCTCCGCATGTTTTCCTTAGCCTTCGTCATTTTACTCTATGCAATGCATGTCCTATACTGCACTAGCCATACTTCTCTTCCATTCATTGTTTGGGAGTATTTACATTGAGGGGTACAAACGCAGTAATTTGCCAAAGTAAATTCCATGGAAATACATATAAAATAAGCACAGCGATGCAACAATACAGTGGTAGAATAGATACTGAAACCTGGTAGACATTGCAAAACCTTGTAAGGTAAAGACTCTTTTTGTTTTTCAGCCTGTCTAAAAAGGAGCAAGTGATGGTTGTGTACCAAACCAGATGTGGCAACAATACATTGTGCATGGGCGAATGATGGCTTTGTGGAGATATAAGATACTGCAAGTGTAAGAATCTTTCTAGCCCGGTAGAAAGAGTTTATTCTCTTTGGAGCAACCTTGGCAATTTCTTCTATGTATTTGTAGGTGCTTAACGAAGAAAGTTATGGATGTACACACAAACAAACATACATAAATAAGTTGTACTTTATTTAGAACAAACCAAATATCTCATAAACTTATCACTTTGTGGGAAGGGGGGTCCGAATGCGTATTGATCATTGACAGCCTCTGGCGCGATGCGAAATAGCTCTCCTTATTTTTCCAATTTAAACCATTTCTGCTGTTTCAATATTAGAACAACTGTCGTTAATTCTAAAATCTGTATTTTCTATAACAAAAGGACAATAATCCCAAATCGCTTCAATATTTAATTTTCTTAATAAAATCCGTTCCCTGTTGTTTCTGCCTCTTTTAATCAGGAAATCACACAATGCGCCTCAGAATAGAACAAAGAAGAAACTGCAAAGCAAGCCAGTCTGAATGACTGATATAAAATGCTTATAACTCTTTGAACATTGCGTCATCTTCATAGATCATGCGAATCTATTGTGCTCAAAACTTGGCGCTCCCAGGCTCATGCTGAAAATTATTGCAAATTAGCAACGCTATTATTAACAAAAATTCACATGTTAAATATCTTTTCTTTTAATAAATTAATCAGCAACGAAATAAAAGTTAGTAAACAAAAACAGTAAACATCTTTACATATTTTTTTTTTATTACATTTTCACCCCAAACAAGCACATTGCCACTTTTGTGTAGGGGCTACTATCAGGGGCAGCAACTACTGGGGCACTATGTTGGGATTTGGGCAGTAAGATGTTGGTTCACGTTACACTTGAACTTCTGCATGTCAGTACAGTTAGGGAAGCAGAAACCTGGAATGGAATTCCAGAGTCTAGCGGTTCTGGGGAAGAAACTACTGGAGTAGAAAGATATTTTGCATCTAGGGATCTCTACTGTGTGGGGGTGGGATTTAGCTGCCTGTCGGGTTTGTCGAGGGTGTCTACATCGTGGGGGCACAAGTGTCTGCAGTTCGTCAGAGCATTCACCATTAAAGTATTTGTAAAACAGACAGAGGGATGCAACATCAACATTTCGCTTATGGAACAGAGGCTGAAGCCTAGATGACAGTTTTTTTCTTTTAATTGTCAGCCTAATTGCGATTTAGATCTGTTGAAAGAGGTTTGAACCCCGTTAGATAGCTTTTTCAAGCGCTTTATTTTTAAATGTGTAGTGTTTAAAAATAAATATGGTCTGTATATAACTATATTAAAATTTAGTATTCTTTTTTTTTTTTTTTTAATAAACAGCTTGTTTTGCAATTCAGAATCAAAATATACCGTGCAGAGTAGTGCGATTTCATCGAAACAAAGCCTTGACAATATAATTTCTATTATATGTCTATATATATATGATTTCTTTCAAAATTTATAGTTTTCTATTCATGTGCTAACCATAAAAATTTATAGCCTGTAGCATATGTCTAACTACTTTCCTCTGAGGATAAAAGCTATTCTCTGAAACTCCATGCAATAAAGAAAAATTTAAAGTTTTCAATTTTTATCCTTTGTCGAATTATAAATGTGTTGTAAATTTGCAATTAGAGTGTTTAAATTCAATTTTCTCTCTCTCTCTCTCTCTCTCTCTCGCTCTCTCACACACACACATATATAAAATATGTATCTATATCTTTCTATTTACAGGTTTCTCTTATAAACTAATTAATCCATCATTATGAATTCTTGAATACAATTTCTAGACGTACAGGGTTAAAATGTGGGCTATATTTAATTTAATGTAATTTTATACAAAAGTGGTAAAAAATGATGGAAGTCCCTCGTGAAAACTGAGATATCGCCGATTTTGTCAAATTTGAACAATAGGTATGAGACATCAATGGATGAATACTCCTCAAATTTCGTTTTTTTTATGATTGATGGGGGGGGGAATATATGCACAACCTCTCATTTAAAAATCGAAATATTTTAGAGCGTCATTAATTAATTTGATCTGCAATCATTAAACACTAATTCTAAAAGATACTGCTTAAGCTTTAAATAAGAATCGATTATTGTATGAGAATCAGGAAAATATTGGAATCATCTCATCATTAATGAGCATATATATATATATATATATATATATATATATATATATATATATATATATATACTCCTATAAATTCGTTTTTGTGTGTGTGTATTGATATTCATATTAAAACCCTCTTTTCTATTTATTTTTAAAGAAAATACAACTTTCTTATATATAGGTTGTGGAATTGCATTCACTAGCAAAAAATCTAGTCTATTTGCATATTCTTTTAAACATTCATTTTAATTAATTCCCTATTAGTTTATTCTGTTTTCTTATGGGATGATCACCTTTAGTTAACTATTACATGTAATTATATTAATGCAGATATTCTACATAATTTATACTTGCATAATATTTGCATAAAAAGTTTATAATTAACACAAAACTGTTTCCATATATATTTATGTATACGTATATATTTTTGTTTAACAAATTTTGCCTACTAAACTCCTCCTAGAGTTTTTTGTCTACAGGCAGATAACTTCATATATAAGGTATCTGAATCCATGCGAAACTTTATATTTGGGGTTTAGCCTGGAAAAATCGGTGCAAAAGTGAAAATTAAAAAAGAAAAAAAAATTGCCAAGTGAAGGTCGAACGCCGCCATTATGAATGCATAATGTAGTAATTATTGGTTCATGTTTTAATTTTTAGCCTTGCATTATAAATGTCTTCATAGCCCAGTCATTGACGACAGAGGCAAAAATAAATCGTTAACTGAACATTTTGGTTTTGATTCTCGGTGGTGGCGCACGAGTCTTTTAAAAAAAAACGTTTTCAATCATTACTATATATTGCGTCCAATCTATCTATCTATCTATCTATCTATCTATCTATCTATCTATAAAAGTGAACGTGTCTGTCTGTCTGTGTGTCTGTGTACATTTCCCAACACAATAACTTTACAAACTCGAAATTTGATATACAGGGAAAATTTTTGTAATTCGTTTGCGGCCAGAAATTTGACTGTTAAGGGGTAAAAATTCAACGATTTGACCTTTGAGAACTCTACCAAACTCCTCCGACAATTTTGGGTATAAACAATTGAAATTTTAGATACAAGTTCCTTGGACATGGATCTAACTTAATAACTTGACTTGAGCCAAAAACAATAAATGCTAAGGGGTCATAATAGGGGTCAAAGTTATAAAAAAATTGACCTCTGCGGTCTCAACCAAATTACTCAGACAATTTCTGGTCTAAACCTTTGGAATTTTACATAAAGGTTATTCAGAGATAGGGCAAGCTTTTTAATCGGTTTGGGTCGAAAATTTGAGCTATCAATATATAAATGTATGTATGTTTGCATGTCTGCCTAAAACTTTAGACAGAGGCGACGGATTTTCACAAGATCAATATCGTTTGAAGCTCGACCCTTCAGATGAAAAATTCGCTAAAAACATTAATTTTTTCACCCTCAACTGGGCACTTTTCTACAGGAAGGGGGTCGCTTTTTTCGCCGATATTTTCGAAAGTCATCCCCTCTTTTCGATTGTCTAGCCTTAATTTAAACCTACATCACTCCTGGTTTGCCGGTGGTCGTAACAGCAAAGATGTCACGTTTTTTCCCCCCGTTTTTTCCTCCTTCACGATACGGGTTCGAGCCTGCCTTCCTACTACTACTTTTTTTTTGGCTAAACATACACCTCCAAACACCCGGGCAACGCCGGGCTGAAATGCTAATTATATATATATATATATATATAAGTCATCCACATACAGCATTATTTCATTGTATCACAACTCGTCAGTGCAGTTAGACTAGCACCTTTTCCTAGCCGGGGATTGAACCTAAAACCGTTGCATTGATAGTCGGCAGTTCTACCTTTCAGCCCGTGGGATCGGTGTTCGAAAATGATCTCAACGAATGTCCATTTAAATAAAGACTCACTCACTGCTTTTACAGTGCTCCAGCTACTTGTTTATTAAAAAAAACAAACAGCGAGTCTCACTTTATAGCCATTTAAGTAGAGGGTGAGATACATTTACGACAGTTCTCTACCCAAAGAGAGGGGGAGGGCTTACATATAAAGTCATCCACGGACAGTACTGTTTCGTTGAATCATAATTGATTATTTATTACAAGAATACTTGTCTATTCCTCAAACAAAGCTGTTTTGCATCACTCCTGATTCTAATATAATTATCGATTCCGATTCCAATTCTTTAAAAATCTTAAGACATTTAGTTATAGCAGTATTATTTTTCAGATTAATTAATATTAGTAGTATTAATAGTATTAATTAATAATTAATAGTATTGATTCATGAAATGTGCGCATATATTTTCTCAAACGTAGATATACATTTGTGAGGAGATTTTAGATTTTAATATAAGTGATGGTCTAAAATGAATATATTTTTGTCAGTTGATGATTTGTACAAGCAATGGAAAATTAGATTTTAAACATAAGCAAATCGAAAAATAGTTAAAAGATCGTTTTGGCATCAGGAAATAGCCACAATTTTTTTTCCGATTCCTATGCCAATTCTGATATTCAAAAATGCTTTGATTTTTCCAATTCCTGATTCGATTCCGAGTAATTGTCCTAACGTTTATATATATATATATGACGTCACCGAATTTTAAATTGTCGAAGACTCTCCTGGAAAGTTTGACTTTGCGTTCCCGTTTCTTTACTATTTTTCTTCTTTCACTAATGAGTTTGTTCACCTGATAATGATTGGGAAACAAAAGCGTTAGTGATGCATACAAATTATTCATCGATTTTTTTTAAACACAAAAAACCGTTCATAAAATCGAATAAATGAAAAATGTATAATTAAACTTTTTAACAATGCTTACTTGTATGAAGAAATGCTGTCTTAATACACACACTACACGCACGTGTATATATATATATATATATATATATATATATATATATATATATATATATATATAAACACCTAATAGTTATGTCTTAGAGATATAAATCTGAATTTCTATCAAATAATGCCTACTAATTGTTTATGCAATATGAGCAATGTCTACTAATAATTTATGCAATGTGAGCAAGAATCCAGAGGCGGAGACTGGTGAAGATAACAAAAGTTTCTGGTGAAGCAGAAGAACAAAGAATAGGAAATGGGCTTTGCATTTCAGTAAAGCAAGCAGAAAGTCTTCAGGTGCCAAACATGTCAAGAATATGTCAGTTGTCTGGCAACATTATTGAATGCTCATTGAAGAACTCCCGGCTTGAAAATAATGGTCACCGCAATGCTGCTGACGCCGATGGTCGGACATTTTCATGCTAATCACGTCTTTTTCGGTTTCAGGAACCCTTCTTGGACGTCATGGGAAATTCAAGAGAATTCTACTGTTAACACTTTACACCCGTCTTCGTTATTTCCTTGCTTCTACCTCCTCCCTCATCCATCGCTCCACCATTTTCAGCATCGCAAAAGGTTTGGTTTTGCTTGGTAGATTATTTCTGTTGGTCTGATGCCAAACTTAGATGTAACAACTCTTTTTTTAGAAATGTTTCAAGAAGAAATGACTCAGTTTTGGGGCTTGAATCCAAGTGAAAATGGGGAATTTATTCCTTATTTAAACTTCATCCTTTGAATAAAAAAAATATAATGAAAACAGTTGCTAGTATCACAACATTCCCTTCTAAATAAACCCATTCTTCATTTGACAAATATTCAGTATGCCATCTTCTCTTCTTCCTTCCTATTTCATATCTTACTGTCTTTGTTCCCCATTTTTAAAAAATTAACAGAATTCTATCTCCTCATTGGCTATTCATCTTCGTTTTTACATAAATTGTCAACTACTTATCAATAAAATCCCGTTTACAACCAATAAGACCTGATATAGAGATTGAAATAGTTTTGTGCCAATAATATAATTAGTATCTTCTCAAGCTCATTTATCCATCTATTCATTCCATGTACTAATTATTCCATAAAATATATACAAACATGCTTTTACATATCTGATAGACTCGTCCCTTGGTCAACAAATATAACACTCTGCTAGGTAGTAATCATAGAAGTTCCTTAAGTTCTCTTTATTCCTAATTTTTGCAATCAAACTAGCACCTGATCTATCCTGTGCTCCAATGCCATCCTGAAGGTAACAACACTTCGACAATTTCAATAGCTTTAACGTTCAGTTATTCTTTATTCGCATTTGAATTCTCATTGTCTTACGCTACTTGCATATAAACAGGCTATCATCTCTCAACCTACGAGTAATTCCACTGCACTTCTTGTATACCTAATGCTTACAACTGACAGAATTTAGCAAAAATAGAAAAACGTTCTTTAACTTTTATTTAATTTGACTTGAACACCTTAAACAAATATGGCTGACATTTTCGTAATGTCAGAATGTTGGAGTCGGTGAGAAGAATTTTTCTTTTATGTCATTTTTGTATTTTAGTTTCTTTGAAAGTCAAGACAAAATTAACGAGTTATTTAAGGAAAAAATGTTGGATGCCGTAAAAGGTTTTAAAGTTAATGAATACAAAACAATTTATCTTGATTTACTTACTGATTTGTGACGTATTCGCATTAAAAACAATTTGATATTCATTACGAAATATAAGCATATGACGTCTCAGCTAACAGTACTAAGTTTTTTGTCGCATGTGTGTTCTTTCAGAAATAGATGCCATATTGGTGCGTTTCGTTATTTCAATACCGTCCTAACAATAAATGTAGATGCTTACATTACTATTAAATATTGTTTTAAACGCAAATAGGTCGCATATTTATAACGCATATGTCCTTCCTGTAGTCGTGTACGAAATTGAATGTGTCAATTATATTTTAAAATTGCGTCAAAAAGTAGAAACTTTCCAAATGCGCGTCATTGGGGCGGTGACAACAACTAAGTGGTTAACAATACGAATTAACGACCTTGATGTGCTAAGTTCGTTTATCAGAAAAAATTTAACTTAGGAATGTTGGCAACCTTCATAGGATCCCTCTTGTAAATACCTGGTCTTTCTAGAAAAACCTAGAAAATATTGGGGAAACGAATGACAACAATAATAATCTGATTTCATATAAAATGATGATAATGATGATGATGATGATCATCATCATCATTATCATCATCATCAACAACAACAATAACAGGCAGATGACAGAAGCTAAGTGTTTAACGACACAGACTGACAATTTCGGTGTGCCAATTTTGAATTCTGTTCATTCCATAGAAACACTTTCATGTAGGTGACCTTCTCTTGGTCCTTCCCATCAATATCTGAGGTTTTTCTAGAAAGAATTCTAACTATAACGACATTGGGTAAACAAATGCCAGCGATAACTATTTGATTCATACGAAATCAATGAATAATATTCCACAGCTGCGCTTTATTACTTATCATAAACTATCTTATAAGTATTACAGAGTTGCAAAATGTCAATATCCTCTATCATTAAATGTAAAGTCTTTAAATTGTTTGGTTACGTTAAGCGCTCCAATGTAGGGCTATGCAAAATATGTGTTGATGGCATAATACAAGGAAGCTAGTTAAAAGGTTGATTAAATAAAAGTTGAATAGACAGCGTTTGTCCATGGACAAGCATGAATATAAATCAAGCGAACACCTTGGTGCAAGATCGTCGGGCATTGAAGATACTCAGCCATGTTAGTGCGAATTCTCCAGCGAGCTGAACAAACGTTTAATAAATATAAACGTTACAAATAAGTAGGTGAATGAAAATAAATTGTTTGGGATTAATTTCCCTACCATATTTTCTTAAAAATCTTTCATGTTGTCAATGATGATAACGTTTGCCAAAATGGTGGTGAGGGCAGATATAAAAGGAATGAATAAATAGAAACATCTACATTCCTTAAATTTTGAACTATCTTTAAAAAAAATGTCCGCTTAATCATTGGACTTTTAAACAATTTTCTTTTAGGTTTCTTAAAAGAAAGAGTAAAAACACCCATCAGATCAAACATTATCGGTCGTTAGCAGCCAGCGGCTAAAACATGGCACATCAGTGTTAAGGGCCAATGAAGCAAGGAGTTTGGAAAGGAGCGTTGGGGTTCATAATATTGAAGTACTCAGTCTCTTTATTATTGTTCTGAGGACGTTGTCGATGGGAGTTTCTGTATGTAGACGATAATGTTGTTATCGCAGGTGCCCGGATGGAGTACATGTACAGGTTGCAGACATGTAGAATTTGAGTTTGAATTTGAGTGGGTAGTGAGGGAAAAAAGAAAAGGAATAAAAATTTTAATTGAAAAAATCTGAAGAAAAAATAAAAAAAGAAAACGGATTAAATTGAAGGGAACAACAAAATAACAAAGAATTAAATCGTGTGTATAAATTCCAAGAATAAAAAAATGTTTGTTTAAACAGTTTTCTTTTCGAAGACCAAAACAAAACAGATATTAGATGAAACATTGTTGATTGTTAGCGACCAATGTCTAAAACATGCCACAACTTGTAAAATGACACAAATATATACATAAAATAAGTTTATTGAAATATACACTATTAACCAAATTTGAAGTTGGCATATTTTTTTAACTAATTCGCTTGTATTGAGTCAGATTTTTAAATATCTGTGTCTATGTTTCTTTTTCTTTTCATGGACTCTATTCGAAAATCATTTGCCGTATCCTATATCCACTTCTTTAATGATGCAAATGGAATATTTTCTTTTGAGAAATTGGTTGAATATATATTTTGAATTCAGCTTTGGAATCTTGAATAGGCTTGTTGTCACTTACATTCCAATTGTTACTAGCGATAAATAAACGGTAAATATTTGCAATGGTTATAACAAAAAGTAGAGAGTATTGGAAATTTATATTCAATCAGATCCAGGGAATACCACCGGTAATGGTTATGAACAATCACTGATGATGACCATGAAAACTCATAATGAATAATGTGCTTAAAAATAAATTGTTAACTATTCTGTACTTTAATATAACAATAGCATGGTTAAAGTTGTGACGCTTCAGTATGTATGTATGCATGCTACAATCCAAACTCACGACTCCAAATCACAGATCAACTCTGAAAACAGATTTTTTATCAAAGCAGAACTATCTCATCTGCACATGAGATTTCACATTACTTCAAGAGACCCATGAACATATAATCAAACGTTGTTATCATTGTGTTTTGCTTTTTATTTTGCCTGTAACCGAACCTTATACCCTACACAAAATGAAAGGTGTGTACCAATTTTTAACTATTATTATTTGTTGCAAATGGAGACAATCATTTTATCACAAGTAAATAAAAATGACACAAATATAATCATAATATATATATAATAGATAAAAATACATATTATAGATAATAATAATAATAATAATAATATAATAATAATAATAATAATAGATTTTCTGGGTACTAATTAAAATATTTTATGTTATTAAAACAGATTAAACCTACTATACTGCTTACTGCTTGGGGCGTCCCAACTGGGGAATGCCCAGGCAACTTTTAATATTTGTGATCAGTACACATAGCAGGATAATCACTTTAGATTTTGAGTACATTACATGCTTAAAACTACTTCTGATGCTACAATAAACTCGATAATTGGTTGTAAAATTCCTTAAACCACTTTCCAATGACAGCATATATAACTCACAACATAAGCTGACAATAAACAATCTGTTGATAATGCAGCTATGAGTTGTAATTCTCCATACGAAAAACATCTTTATCTTACATTGTTTTCTAATTAAACTGTCACAAAAATAAAACTGCATCCATTTTTCAAAGAATATTTTTTTTACGAAACGAATCTCATCTGGATTTTACCTTTACTGATCAGATCTTTTCACCTGAAGGGAAATTAGCAAAAACTGTTTGAAAAGTTGAAATTGGGTTGCGTAGTTCAGATGCGTCTTTGCATATGTACGAGAGGCTTTGTCGGTCTGTAACACCTTTGTTCGAAATTGTATTTTTTTACAAGACTGTTCATTGGTCAGTTTGTCACACTTGAGTTTGAAATAGAATTTTTAGATGTGTCCAAATATATTTTTAAGAGACTATGTACGTCGGACATGTTTGCTCTGTCATACTTTAATTTGAAATAGGATGTTCATAAATAAATGTGAGGAATGAGGATATGCGTTGCATGGAGAGAAATGATATACCAATGATATGATGGATTGTGTAGTGAGTCTTACAGAAAACTTAGATCTGATGTCGTGAGAAGAAATATTAAATCTGGACAATATATATGTAGAGCAGTCGACTTCGTTGGTATGGTTACATTGAAAGGATGAATGAAAATTTAAAGGTTAGTAGATGCAAAAGAGTTGAAGTAGCAGTTATTTGGGAGGGAAAAAGTGTTAAGAATAGATTTGAGAAAGAAGTAAATAAAAATGTGGCCAGTGATAGGTCAGTTTGGAAGTCAATTTCTAAAATTTGTCTCATAGATACCCGCATGTAAAACGGATGTTAAAGCGAATATGGCGATGAAATAATGCATGCGAGTGCTTAGTAGATGGTTAGTAGATGTGGAACAGTTGAAGTAGTGAGGTCAGTTGGCAAGGAGAGTGATAAGATTGATTTTAGAGAAAGATGAATAAATAAAAACCTGGACACAGATAGGTTAGTTTGGAAGTCAATTTCTAAAAATGGTCATGTAAACTTATTATTATTATTATTATTATTATTATTATTATTATTATTATTATTATTATTAATGACTCTGTTGGTTAATTAGTCGTGCTCAAGTTTGAAATAGATTTTCGTTGTTCATGCTTTACTTTTGCACTTGCATTTTTTTTGTTCAATGGACGAATCGTATGAATTGATTAGTTCTTTTTTTAATGTTCGATTAAAGATTCTCTCTTATTTTGTGCTGTTTGCATCGAAAACGTTTTTGCATTTGAAATAGAATTCTGCAGAAATTATCATCAAGAAGATTTTATGATATAAAAAATAATTTTGTTCTTTTCTCGAATACATTAGAGTGCCACTTGAGAAGAGAATGCTATTAAGTAAAAAAAAGAAAAGAAATGTAATTTTAAATCTGCAAAAGATATCGTCGGCCATTTGTAATATACTTTGTCAGCCAATCAAAATACTTGTTTTCTTGATGGTCAATTTATGTATTTTTAAATGTTTTTCTTCTCTTTTAAAAATGCTTTCTTTTTCCCTTTTTCTTCTTTCTTTTTCATTCTCTATGCTTGGTTTTTGTTTAGTTATTTCCAAGAAGCAACTTTGCTTGTTCTTCTTTTCTGTTTTCTTTTCAGTTTTTAGTTTACGATAATCATGTATTTGTTTCTATTTATTTTCCATTTTTATAGTCCCCCCTCCAGTTTATTTGCCTAATTTTACATTGCCAAACAATTTCCAACTGCAAAAGTTTGAAGGGCAACAAATATATATATATATATATATATATATATATATATATATATATATATATATATATATATAGAGTATGTTGCGAAAAATATATGACAATTTAAATACAGTTTTCCGCATTTCATCGCCATAAGTAATTGTCAAGCTAAAATGCATTTTAGCCTGACAATTCCCCACGAGGATGAAACAATGAATTTTACTTTTGTTTGTTTGCCATTTTGTTCAACCCATTTTTATCCTCTTTCTTATCAGTATCGTCATTTCTTTTGATAATCAGTCCATCTTCTATTACAACCACCACATTTTTATAAAAAATTATTTAAATTTTTATTCATATTAGCATTACCAACATAAATTATTTTTAAGAACATACAATCGAAAAATAAATCTAAAACACTTTATTTTGCATAAAAATATATATTCAATTCTTAAAAGAAGCTTTTTTTACTATAAATCTTGATGTACTTAATAATGTACTCTCGTTCAATCATTACAGGAAGTAAGTATATAACCGGATGTTTAAATCAGCCTTTATAGCAATTTAAACGGCTTAATTTTTTTTGAAATATTGAATATTATTTTTTACTCATACAGATCGCAAATAAGAAGGTAAAATTAAGAAATGTCATTCCTATAAATAGTAAGAAGATATACATCAGTGTACAATATTTTTTAACGCCTTCTAATGATATCATTGTAATCGAATAGAACCAAATATTAAGCAATATTTGGTTCTATTCGATTACAATGGCATCGGTTATTTTGCTGGATATTATTGTAATAATATTATATATTAGTAACTTTTAAGTTAGAAAAGAATTTTTAAAAAATTATCATACGTATGGAACGTATATTAATTTTATTGATTTTGATAGAATAGATTCGTAGAAATAATTTAAAAATGAAGACGCCGTAAAGAAGCAGATAATTCTACAGTGTATGCATGCACACGCACATACACACACATATACAAACACATACACAAACACATATATATGAAGAAATGCAAAAGGAGGTGCTAATAAAAAAAAATGCTCTGCTGAGATTGCTCCATTTCTCTCCAAACTTTACAATAAATGTCGTAATGAATCTTGCTTTCCCGACGACTGGAAACCCGCTTCTGTGGTACCAGTATTCAAAAATTCTGGTGAAAGAACTGACCCACTAAATTATCACGCCGTTAGCCTCCTCCTACTTTTCGCCAAAATATTTAAGTTCTTAGTTAATCAAGCCCTAGTCCAATACCTAACAGCTGCTAAACTCCTGACTGACAAACAATATGGATTCAGGCAAGCCCGTTCAACAGTAGATATCTTAACTGTAGTCTCTGAACGTATATACCGTTCACTGGACAAAACCGGGGAGGTTAGAGCGGTAGCTCTTGATATATCTAAGGCTTTTGACAGGGTATGGCACGATGGTCCTCTAAGGAAAATTAGATCATATGATATCACTGGAAGAATACATAATGTAATTAAATCCTTCTTAAGTAAGAGAAAAATCCAAGTTCTCCTCGACGGTCGTACATCCAAACAATATGATATAAATGCGGGAGTACCCCAGGGGTCTATCCTTGGACCTTTATTATTCCTGATATTCATAAATGACCTCCCTGATAAAATTGTTTCGGATATGGGTATATTTGCCGATGACACAACCCTCTATAACAGGCATGAGGGGAAAACAAATAAACACATACCTAAGGAAATGGCAGAATCACTAGAGGATGACCTCAAATCTGTAGTGGAATGGGGGACAAAAATGGATGGTCACATTCAATGCTGCCAAGACTAAGCTTGTTTCTTTCAGTAACTACAAGAAACCTTTTCTACCACCAATAGCAATGGCCAAGAACACACTGCCTGAAAGTACTTCCTTTAAACTCCTCGGCCTAACGTTTACAGAGAACATGAACTGGAACATATACATTGAGAGCATTGCCAAGGCTGCTGCAAAGAAGGTGGGCTCTCTCTACCGTGCCAGAAAATTACTTACGCCTGAAAGTATCCTGTACCTCTATAAGGCCACCATTCGCCCATGTATGGAGTACTGTTATCACATTTGGGCTGGTGCATCTGCTGCTTGTCTCTCACTCCTGGACAGGGTTCAAAAGAGAGTTGCCAACCTGATAGGTCCTGAACTGTCATCTAGGCTTCAGCCTCTGTTCCATAAGCGAAATTTTGCATCCCTTTGTCTGTTTTACAAATACTTTAATGGTGAATGCTCTGACGAACTGCAAGCACTTGTACCTCCTCGACATGGCTACCCCCGACAAACCCAACAAGCAATTAAGTCCCACCCCTTTACATTAGAGATTTCTAGGTGTAAGAAAGCCTTTTACTCCAATAGTTTTTCCCCAGAACTACAAGTATTTGAAACTCCCTTCCAGGATACTGCTTTCCCAACTGTACTGATATGCAGAAGTTCAAGTGTAATGTAAACAAGCATCTTTCTACTCATCTCCCTTCATAATGCCTCCACAAATTATATCCCCGATAGTAGTCCCCTATTTCAAAGTGACACTCTGCCTGTTTGGGGTGAAAATTGAATTTAAAAAAATCAAGTTATGTAGTCATCAACGTTTCAGCTTTACTTCAAGTCTCCCTCAGGATGATTAAATTGAAGAATATAAGATATCAGTACAATATTTGAAATGTATACTTGTGAAAAAGATGTCTTTGTTTTATTTCAGAACAAAAAATATCGTTGGCATTTCAAAATGTGTATAGCATTGTGGAGTGAGTGATATTTTTTAACGACATAGCCGTTTAGATATTTAAGATATGATGCAATTTATGTTCTTTTTCAAATAATTATAGCCGTTATAATTCAAATGTGGATGTGTAATTGAAATGAAATGAGTGTATATTTCTTTTCTTATTTATTGACTGGTTTTATGCATTAATTATTGTAATATTTTTCATACTGCAAATTATTTAACGTGTGTCTAACTTTAAATTCTATTCTTTTAAAGTGAGTTTACTTATAAAAGGCGATAAATTGTAGAAACCTCCACAATGTTTAATTGGGTTTGAGTTTGCGATAAGAGCTGATTTAAGAAGCCTTCGACTAGATTTATTCGAAATAAATTTAACGATTTTGCTCGATGTTGTTTCACTAACCATCTCTTACATTTTTTTACCCTAACCCTTGAGTGGCATTCAGGATTTGATAAGTGGTCAATCTCTCGTAAAAATACATATTTACTAATTAATATACGAAGAATTTTTTGAAAATATATACAGATATACAAATATTTAAAATTTAATCACTGCCTACTGTCATCTGTTTTTTGTTCATATATCGCATCACTGAATCATGCCGATATATTACATTTCTATCATTAAACATCACACACACACACACACACACACACACACACACACACACACACACACACACACACACACACATATATATATAATATTGCATCAGCATATGTAACAATAAATCAATAATACAATAATTTGCAACGCACTAAACAGACTATGAATTTCAATCTCACTAACCACATTACAAACTATGAAACAAACATTAAAAACAAAACATCTCAAAAACAAACCAGTTTCCAACACTGGCATATACGCCGTTTCTTGCTAAAATTGTCATCATATATACGTTGGTAAAACTCAACGCAGATTAGAGACAAGGCTCAATGAACATAAAAGAAATATAAGAAATACCAATTCTCTGAATGCATTATTCACTCATTCATTGCAACATAATCATACTTTTGACTTCAAACGAGCAAAAATAGTTAAATTTATTTCAAATAAACCGCGACGCAGACTTCTTGAATTAGCGCTTATCGAAAATTCAAGCACAATTAAACAATGTGGAGGTTTCTATAATGTTTTTTTTTACATGGTAGTCACTACTTATCAAGGCTCAGGAAGCCACTCGGGGATAAGGGTTATTGCGCGTACAGTAATCAATGGGATAATATTGCGGTAATTGTTAGTAATGGAGATTTGATAAAGTGTCTTACTTAAGAGGGCGGTTTATCAGAAATTTGTTTATGTTGGACTTGAAGACATCCAAGTTGTAGTCAGGTGGGAAACAGGCAAACGGAAGAGAATTTCACAGGCGTGCACTTCTAAGAAAGAAGCTTTGTTCATGGAATCTACGTTTTGATTTTGGCACAGATAACGAGTGGGGATGTATCACTAATAATAAGTAAACTTCTATTAAAAGAACATAATTTAATTTTAGACACAGGTTAACACTATAGAAAACACCACCTAAAATAATTAATACAGTCAATAAATCAGTTAATAAATTACATAACAAAAATGCAGTAATTTCATTTCAGTTACACATCTATATTTAAATTATAACGGACATATTTGTTTCAATGATATATAAATTGCATTATATATTTTTTTTATATATATTAACGGCTCTATGACGTTATAAAAAATCTTACTCTCTTTCACAACGCTACCCGCCACTTTTTTAATTTCCAACGATTTTTCCCGTTTCTGAACTGAAACAGGGTCATACATTTTATTACATCGAAAATATTTGTACTCGTGTTTTGTTTTCTTAATTTCATTCATCCAGAGGAAGTCTCGAAATAAAGATGAAACGTTGATGAACGCATAACTTGGTTTGTTCCTTTTTTATTTCTCTCTCTATATATGTGTGTGTATATATATCTTCTCTCTCTTATATATATAACATATATACTAGCATTTCAGCCCGGAGTTGCCCGGGTGTTTGGAGATGTATGTTGAGCAAAAAAAAGAAAAAAGTGGTAGTAGGAAGGCAGGCTCGAACCCGTACCGCAAAGGAGGAAAAGAACAGGGTAAAACCTAACGTTTATACTGTTACGACCACCGTCAAACCGGAAGCGACATTTTTTAAAATTAAGGCTAGACAATCTAAAGGAGAGGATAACTTTAAAAAATATCGGCGAAAAAAGTGACCCCCCCCCCTGTAGAAAAGTGCCTAGTTGAAGGGGAAGATATTAATGTTTTTAGCCAATTTTTCGATATTTATCGTATGAAAGGTCGATCTTTAAAACGATACTGATCTTGGTAAAATCCGTCGCCTCTATTGAAAGTTTAAGGTAGGCATGCAAACAGACATACATACATTTATATATTGGTAACTAAATATTATCGACCCAAACTGATGAAAAGCTTGCCCTACCTCTGAATACTCTTTATGTAAAATTTCAAAAATTTAGACCAGAAATTGTCTGAGTAATTTGAAAGAGACCTCAGAGGTTAATTTTTTTTAACTTTGACCCCTATTATGACCCTTTAACATTTATTGTTTTGGGCTCAGATCAAGTTATTAAGTTAGATCCATGTCCAAGGAACCTATATCTAAAATTTCAAGTGTTTAGACCCAAAATTGTCGGAGGAGTTTGGTAGAGTTCTCAAAGGTCAAATCGTTGAACTTTGACCCTTAATTGCCAAATGTCTGGCCAAAAACCGATCACATCGATTTTCCCAAATCTCAGTAACCTGTATATCAAATTTCAAGACTGTAAACTAAAAATTGACAGAGTTATTGCGTAGGGAAATGTACACAGACACACACACAGACACGTTCACTTTTATAGATATATAGATAAGAAAGAGAGGAAACCAAATATTCTAGCCTCATCAAATTAGTCAGGTTTGGATCTGCGTTCTTCCTTGACCAAATGATTAGAAAAATGTAGATGAAAGTAAATTCGATAAAGTTCTCAATTCTTTTTTTTTTTTTTTGCTTCTTTTTTCCGGATAGTCTTGCTTTTATTTTGTCATTTTTGTAAAGTAAAAAACAAAAATATCATTTTATTGTTCAAACGCACTTTTACAACAATATCATGTTTTATTTTTTTGGCGCTATACGAAAACGATAAAATGTCGAGTTGATAAATGTAAATTGGGTTAAACGAAATTTTTGGACTGTGGTTATTTAGTCTGAGTGACACCTATTGGAGTCAGAGTTTAATTGTTCCCATATAGACGAGTAATTGTGGAGTATAGAAGTCTGGTGATACTATGGTTATGCTTGGTGTAATCTCATTGATTATATTCCCTAAAGATTTAGGTATAAGTCCTAGTACTCAAATATTATGAGGAAGGAAGATCGTGTGTGTATGATTAGATGCTAGCGATATTTATGTGTGAATGTGTATTAAAATGTCAGTGGGCACGCGTTGATTCTGAATATATACATTCACTTGCATCGTGCAGAACGCTAGCACAAGGACTAGGAACCTTCTATATAAAATAATTAAATAAGTAATATAAAAAGTTAAATGACAATCTAGAAAAATGTTTTTAGAGAGCAACGGAGAGAAGAGTAAAGGAAAACTAATTAATTAAGGAATTAATACTTCTCCAGGGAAATAACCCTACTTAACACTCACCCTTTTTGTTACAACTAGTTACTTCTCTTAGATGTTACTTACAGAAAAAGAAGAAAAAAAGTATTCATACGCGCTTCAATTCCGGTTAAGTACTATTTATTATTTACTGTATTTAATCAATGTCTTCGTTTTTCTTTTTCTTCTTTCCCCTTTTTTCCCAGTTAATTTGTTGGTACATGCGGCGTAGTTTTCAAATAGATACACATGCGTCAAAAAACGTCACGTTTTGCGTCTTCATAACTATGTGATGTTTTTCAATTAGTTTCAAATCTGCACTTTTTCTGGAGGCGTTCGTTGATCCGAATGAAACCGATCAAACTCTCGTTTGATCTTTGTTTATTTCTTTCTGTGTTTAACGGTTTGATTTGATTTTGTCTTTTTCTCAAATCTGTCTCCACGACATATATGGTACCCTATTGTGTTCTGAGACAGCGGATGGGAACCAATATTTTTTATGGCTTTGTAAGACTGTTAATAAGCAATAAAAACGCAGTGGTATAATTAACAAATGTGTATCAACAAAAATATGTCACAGAAAGTATGTACCAAATTCTGGAGCTATAACTGTCATCAATAGTAGTATTTACTTCACCAACTCACCACAACCCGAAATGCCTAGCCTGTTGGCATTCTATGATCGCCCAGACAATAAGCAATAAACTCTCCTCAAAGTAGAAAGGCAAAATCTGGGAAGGTTTACCCAAACAAATGTCTCAATCCGCCACTAAAATGGCCAAGTTTCTGCAGGACTGATTGTTGAGATGAAAATCTCGACTCTCATGTGTCTGTGATTCCGACCGATGCCTAATGAATGACGCCAATAGCAGTATTTACTTCTGACCATCACAAGATGTGACACAAGGTTGAAAGGTCAGGAGAACCCAGCCAACAGTCGGAGCACTCTGACCTATTAAAAGTTGCCTAGGTATTTCCCAGTTAAGACGCCCCAAGCAGTAAGCAATAAAGTTACTCCACCTCTAAGAGGAGAGACAAGACCTGGGAGGATGCACCTCCTATCCATAACGAATTTCTCAGCTGGAAAAATGAAAGACTACCAAAAATAACCCAGAGTCTACTGGACAAATTGTCAAGATTGTATCCTCGGCTGGGATGAACTGTTATCACCACTTGAGTCCAAATGAATTGCGCACGACCTGCCACAATGTTTAGTCATAACTGGGTTTATTGTGTCTGAATATTCCTGAAATAAGTCAATCAGCTAACACTATAGCAAATACATCTATAATGTGTATTTATTTGTTATAGGAAAATAAATGCTTGAAGTGAGTGATCTAATAATAATAATAACAATAACAATAATTAGAAATAAAAATAAAAAACGAAATATGTGTTAAATATTTAGAAAAAATTACAAGTTGGAATTTATTGTATCCGAGTAACATCAGGTTTCCTTGCTAGTTGAAAAAATAAAGTTGATTCACGCTTTTTCTTTCTGGTGCTACCAGATCACGTTATCTATTGGCTTCCTGAGACGAAATGCACCTACATCGATTTTCTGCTTTTTGTTTTCTATTCTCTTTTGTAAAACTTAATTATGTTCTGAAAAAATAAAAACAACAACCCCCTTTCCCCTCTCCTTTCCTTTTCCTTCCCTATTTCCCAACCCTGTCGTCCCCGTTCCTCTTTCCTCCCCCTTTTTCCCCCTGTTGGTAGGGCACTAGAATAAGCCGACTGCTCCCCTGCAGAGAGTAAAAATCTCAATGGGGCAACCAGTTAGCAACCGTAATGCCTTAGAATGTGATCCTGGTGACTGCGCTAACCTAGACCTGGGTGCATAAAAGTCTAGGCACTGCAACACATTACTTTGGCCCTTACTTCAGCTTGATGGGCGGTCGCAGAGGCCCGATCCAACCAATCGGCCAGTCACGCCAAGCCCTAGCACTTACACCCAAAGTACCAACAACCACAACAAGAACAAAACTTAAAGGTACTCCCATCTGTTTTTTTTCTTCCCCCACTACAAAAAATAGGCAAACCAAGTAAGTGCTAGAAGGCGGTGGCAAAGGGCAATCAATTGGAAAGACCAGAACTCAACACTCCATCTGAACAAATGTATTTTTGAGGACATATTGAACAGAAAATATAGTGCTTGAGAACTCCTTACCAAAATAGTATATCCACCACGTAGCCCCGACAAGGCGAATGGGTTTCCCCCTTACTATGCCCCAATTTTGGACTCCGAGGTTGGTAGGGAGCGTGGTTGATGAAAAATAAATCCTAAAATCCATGGCTGATAAAACAAATGCGTCCCCCTCAAAACCCTTAAAAGAAACCATTCCTCTGACTCTGACCTCTCAAGCTCAGCTGAAGAACAAAAATTCAAAACTAGAAAACCCGTTCCAACTATAGACGAAGGAAACTTCCCACGATTCTTGGTTATTGAATTAAATGAAAATAAAAAAAAAATTGGAAATTTATCACCTTTCCTAATAGAAAAGACATTATCCACAAAAAGTAAACCAAAAATGATCAAAAAAACAAAAGATAGAAATCTACGAGTTGAGATAACCAATCTTAGAGATGCTCAATCTCTACTCAAAATGAAGAACTTCCATGAGTACAAGTGCAAAGTCTTTCCCCATAAAACATTAAACACTTCGAAAGGAGTAATTCGAAGTTATGAACTATCGCTAGCAACTAAAGAAGAAATAATAACCGAATTAGAAAAACAAGGAGTAATCAACCACATCCGCATAAACATAAAAAGAAACAATAAAATAATAACCACCAACAAATATATATTAACGTTTAACAAATCAACAATACCTAAGGAAATAAAAATTGGCTACTTAAATGTAAAAGTAGACCAATATATCCCAGCTCCATTAAGATTTTTTCATTGCCAAAAATATGGACATCATAGAGAAGCCTGTAAAGGAATAAAAATATGCAGAAAATGCAGCAACAAAGAGCCTGACCACACCGAAGAAAAATGGATAAATGAGGTGAAATGTGCTAACTGCAAAGATCACCCGGTCTTCTCTAAATATGCAAAACATAAAAAAAGAAAGAGAAATTATAGAAGTAAAGTACAAAAAAAACCCACAACCTTTCCAGAAGCCAGAAAAATAGTTAAGACGTACATGAAAGACAACACATATGCTGAGACAACAAAAAAGACAACTAAACCATGCCAACATAATGAAATACATGATCAATATAGGGAACTGCTTAATAAACTGATTACATTAAACATTAAAAAATGGCCAGAATTTCAAAATAGCCTAAAAGAAAAATACTTAAATCTGGGAAACAAAATAGAAATAACAAATCCAAACAAAGAAAATAATATTCCATCCACAACACAGACATGAAAAAAATAATAGCTTCTCCCATCATGCTCTGCCTTCCCAAGATGCCCTTCGCGTATACAAATGCGCTAGCCATCCTTTCCTTCTTCTTTCCCAAAGAGCGATGCAGATACGCCCGGTACGTTTCTTTTTTTTTTTTTTTTCTTTTCTATATACCCATATTCCATATATCCCACACGCCCCCCTGATCTTTGAGATCAATAAGACACTTCATAATCCTTCACCCAAGCAGGCCTCCTCCTCTTATGTTGAGGCCTCTGGGGGACAACTTCTTGTGCGTTGACATTTTCAGGTTCACTACAGACATTCTCGTCCAGTTGTAAAGAACCACAATGTGGGGCTAAGTCGAATTGAGGTGCATCGTTAGCTTCTTGATGGATATCGACTTCCTCCTCTTCACTGCCATCACTGCGCACTGGCAGAGTTACATGACACAGGTCTATGATATGCCAGGGAATGCCATTCACCATTACGGAGGAAGTCGATATCCACCTAGAAGCTAACGATGCAACCCAATTCGACTTAGCCCCATATTGTGGTTCTTTACAACTGGACGAGAATGTCTGTAATGAACCTGAAAATGTCAACCCCCAAGAAATTGTCCCCAAGAGGTCTCAACGTGAGAGGAGGACGCCTGCTTGGATGAAGGATTATGAAGTGTCTTATTGATTTCAAAGATCAGTGGGGGGCGTGGGGGGTATATCGTTAGAAAAGAAAAAGAAAAAGAAACGTTCCGGGCGTATCTGCATCGCTCTTTGGGAAAGAAGAAGGAAAGGATGGCCAGCGCATTTGTATACGCGAAGGGCATCTTGGGAAGGCAGAGCATGATGGGAGAAGCTATTATTTTTTCCTGTCTCTTCCTTTTTTTCTAGATAGGAGGATGTAAAAGCAGGGGGAAATTCCGTGGGACAGCAGAGAGAAAAGAGTCGTGAACATCTTCTCTTGAAAAGAATTTTGTATTGCTGACATTCGGATTGTGCGGTGTGACATTGGTGACGAGAGGCCAGGTGTGGTCGATTGGAAAAGAAGAGGGCAGAAACGTGCTGTTGTCGAACGAGTGACTCGCTCCTTCCCGAACCTCAGAACCGAATCCTGATTATAATCTTAGAAAAACAAATTTATAATCCTTTCATACTCCCAATTTACTCTAAAAGCGATTAAAAATAAAAAGATGGGCAACCCCCTAATCGCAAAATTACTCCAAAAATTAACTGAGTCAAACAGTAAAAAAGAAATCATTTTCTGCTGGATACCGAGCCATTCCGGTATTAAAGGTAATGAATTAGCAAATTCAGCAGCAAAAAACGCCTTAAATCTCGCAATCGATGCAAAGTTTAAAAATCCATACATAGATCTAAAAAGACGTATCGACGCATATACAACAGAGAAATGGTAAACCTACTGGAATGAAAACCCTAACAACAAACTTAACGAAATCATGCCAAAAATAAAAAATAAACAAGAACAAAATACGAAATTAAACAGAAAAAAAGAAGTCAAACTAACAAGAATAAAAATAGGCCATACTCACTTAACCCACTCATATCTCCTAAAAAAAGAAAGACAACCCATCTGTATACCTTGTCAAACACCACTCACAATCAAACACATATTAATTGAATGTACTGATTTTGTAAAGAAATCGATTCTACAAAGAAAACAATATTAAAGAGTTATTCGATAAAAATAATCCCCACACCATACTCTCATATCTTAAAAAAATTGGCCTTTATAGAAAAAAATTAAAAAGAACCCTTTATACAACGGTCCTGGATATGACCTAAAACTATATCCGATGGTGAGGCCCCAGCTTGCGGGCTTTGGGGAGTGTGGAGCCACCCTTTAATTGCCATTGCTCCCAGGTCCACTCTGACCCGAAGTATCTGTTAGGGTCCCAACTATGGGTTAAATAGAATCCGACTTAAAAAAAACAAATATACTCCATCAAAAAATCGTTCCTCAAATTCACTAGATTTGGTATTAAATAACCTGGAAAAGGTTGATATGCCGTAAAACAAAGACAACAAACCAACCAACCAACGCTTTTCCTTTCATTTGTTAGTTCTTTTTTTAAGAAGTTTGAAATAGAAAAACAAATATTTAAATCTCTTTTTGATTGAATTCAGACATTTTTGTCTAATTACCGAATCTATTCAATCGTCCATCACAACCTCCCCCCGTTCACCATACCCCTCACTCTCAATCACGACCTCGGTCCAATGTTTTCATTTTACTGACAGCTATATGTACTTGAGTTAATATTGTTTTTTGACGAAATAAGTCTTAACCTAATCCTAACCTAACCCTAACCTTCTGACCCTCAAAGTAAACAATTGATTTTTCATTCTCATCTGTTCATTTAAATAACTTT
>NC_136512.1:40043327-40058327 GCF_053919585.1 Euprymna scolopes | reverse complement strand
ATATATATATATATATATATATATATATATATATATATATGTACACATATATATATATATTAAGATATCCACGTATGCTTCTAAAATAGTAATTTTAATGTATGAGGGTTTATGAAGTATAAAAACGATGTTGTTTGTTTTTTATATTTAATATTTTATTTTTATATTTCAAGTGGCCCTCCGCTTTTGATTACAACATATTCTTTTCTGACTTCATGTTAACTGATTTAAATATTTCAGTAAATCTATTTTACTATAACCTGTACGAATCTATATGGTTTCTAAGTGCATATTTGGTAGCTTGCGAAATTTAGACAAACACAAAAGAAAATCTGTAGATGAGATTTCACAAGCAGGAATATTTCATTTGTAACCGGCATTAAATGGAAATGCGCGCGTGTTCTTCCGCAACTGTGAATTGGATATATTCGCCTCGTGTACTTGTGAACAATTAATCTCACTGATTATATCAATACATTTGTCAATGTGTCCACATGACTTTCCCTTTATAAATATGAATAAATGGATGCACGGCATTAGAATGCATTTGTTTTACCTTTGCTTTTAGAGGATTTTCATATAAATGGACCTAATAAGATTTGTTAGAGCGATTTGGATTGGCTTCATAGATAACGTCGTGGAATAAGGAATCAGCAGTACTGGATTAGAAACGCATTGAAACAATACCAGTGAGAAAGGTGTGAAGCCTAATTCCCCCCTCCTCAACCATAGGTAGAATATTTACTTGCATTCAGTTAATCTTTTGTTCTATAAAGGCCATTAGTATATTTGCGTCTGTGTTTCCGTCTAAAAGTCAGAAACATTTTTAAAGTCAGAGACATTTTAAACTTTTGATAAGTAGATTTAATGTTTAAGAAAATTTTTGTTAAGTAAATCGATAAGAAATTATCGCTACTTTTCCGACATATCTCGTATTTTGATACTTTCATTTATCGTTTATTTTTAATTTTGATTTCCAACGATGTATTTATAATACTTTTACTTTATATGCCATTTTAAAGAGCGTTTTTCGTTCTATCTAATCATTTAAACTACAATCGTTTTAAGACAATCATGCTTTCCTTTCAGAATGTTGAATACAAGATGTAAAAAAGTACAAATTCGCACAATTTTCTTATTTCGATTCACGCTAAGCCGAAAAGCTACTGAAAAAGTTCACGATGCCAACGAAGCGTTTGGCCCAAGAACCACTACTAAACGCACAGCACAATAGCGGTTTAAGAAATTTCATGACGGCGACAAGAGTTTTGAAGATAATGAGCATAGTGGTCGGCCATCGGATGTTGACAACGATCAATTAAGAGCTTTAGTCGAAGCCAATCTACGATAAATCGATTTATCTTTTAAAATTTGCAAAAATAGCGAAATACCACAGGGTAGAGTCTATCAAGTATGTGTTGACAATATGATGATGTTTGGATTGGAATCTGGTGAGGCCATGCATTGCATAGAGTGAAATGATATAAGAATGATACGGTGGATGTATAATAGCAACCTTAACAACAGGCTGTGATCTAATGATCTCAGGAGAAGATAAAATCTGGACAGTATAAGGAAATGTGTGCAAAAGAGAAGACTGGTATTACTATGTTTAATTATTGAGGTAGCAGGGTCAGTTGGTAAGGAAAGCTTAAGAAAAACGGGAGGAAGGGATAAGAACGGATTTGAGAAAAAGAGGGATAAAGATCTAGATTAGTTTGAAAGTGACTTTCTAAAAGAAGTTTGACACATGCTATCATATACGAGGGGTATTCAATAAGTAATGCCCCTGGCCCACTGTTCATAGCAATAGTGCAAAAATACATGGCACAGTTATTAGTCTTCTTCTACATAGGAATCACCCAGAGTTACATATTTATCCCATTGTTTAATGCAGATTTGGAGACCGTTTTTGTAGAACCCTCCAACATCCTTGAACTACCAGGTCACTTTAGAAATCAAGGCTGCATCATCTGGGAAACGCTTTCCTTCCAAAACAACTTCATGACTGGTAAAAAAGTGGATATCAGAGGATGCAAGGTCAAGAGAGTAGGGAGATTGTAGAGGATTTCTTAACCACACGCCCCTGCTTCTGATCCGGTGACATGCATGTTGTGGACTGGAACGTTATTTTGTAGGAGAAGGATTACATTGTTGATCTTGACCTGCCTCTTGATTTCGATAGCTTGTTTTAATTTCCTCAAAGGTGAAGCATAATAGGCTCCTGTAATTATGGTACCCTTTTGCCAGAAAATATATCTTGCCTTCTTTGAAGAGGGTGAGCCCAAGTGCTTTCACTGCATTGACTGTTTTTTATGTTTGGGTCAGTGTGATAAACTAAGGTTTCATCCTATGTCTTTTTAAAATCGTTGTCTCTTTACTTGGTACATCTCCAAATTCATCTTCGAGCATTTGAAACCTTCTCG
Source organism: Euprymna scolopes (assembly GCF_053919585.1). NCBI lineage: Eukaryota > Metazoa > Mollusca > Cephalopoda > Sepiida > Sepiolidae > Euprymna > Euprymna scolopes. The sequence goes on along the minus strand of NC_136512.1, from coordinate 40,055,901 downwards.
TTTCTGGGAAGATGTCAGCAACCTGGAAATCTATCTGGCAGACAACTTATGTATATGCAAATGGTCATGAATTATGATTTCCACAGACTATGTATTAATCTTGACTTCTTGAACCATTTGACGAATAGTCACGAGTTGATCTTGAAAAAATGGCAGTCTCAACTCGATTGACAGATCCCTCATCAATGGCAGAAGGAGGGAGGCTGGGTCTGGGAGCTGTTTCCATAGATTTCTGACAATGTTTGAATTTACGATGCCAGCGTTTTACAAGGTTATATGATTAAGCTTGATTACCATACGTTTCTTTCATTCATCAAAACTGTGATGTATCTTTTCAAATACAAAACTGCATGACTCTCAATAGGCTCGATTTCACATTTGAATCATTTGAAACACCTGTAAATCAGAAACCATAATTAGTTCATAACTGTAATTTGTAATAACGCATAGATATATAAATCATTGCTAATGCAAAGTTCTAGCCAGATCAAACGCCTGGAAGTGAATCGGGGTTCTACTCATTGAACGCCTCTAAATAAACAGACTTTCAACCAAATATGAGGATGAGATGAATTTTAATTTGAAAATGAAACTTAAATGGATTTACTGTTTTCTTCTTTGTAATAATAATAATAATTTATCTTTCTGTAAAAGATAATAATTTATTTTTTGTGAAAGATAATAATAAATTATCTTTTTGTAACTCATAATAATAATTTAACTTTTTGTAAAAGATATTAATATTAATATTATCATTGTTTAACAGATAATGATAATTTATCTTTTTTTAAAAGATAATAATAATTTATATTTTTTTAAAAGATAATAATAAAGCATCTTTTTGTAACAGATAATAATAATGCATCTTTTTGTAACAGATAATAATAATTTATATTTTTGTAACAGAAAAAAATTATCTTTTCGCAACAGATAATAATAATTTATCTTTTTGTAACAAAAAATGGTAATTTATCTTTTTATAACAGAAAATGGTAATTTATCTTTTTATAATGGATAAGAATAAAAATTTCTCTTTTTGTAACAAATAATATAAATAATTTATCTCTCAGAGAAAAACATATTTTATCTTTTTGTAACGGATAATAATAATTTACTTTTTCTAACAGATAATGATTTATCTTTTTGCAACAGATAATAATCATAATTTATTTTTGTAACAGATAATGATAATTTTACTAGCACATAATAATAACAGTTTATCTTTGTGTAACAAATAATAATAATAATAATTTACTGATTGTAACAGATAATAATAATTGACCGTTTTGTAATAGATAATGATAATAATAATTTATTTTTGCAACAAAGAATGATAATTTATATTTTATAACAGATAATTACAATAATCTTTCTATTTGCAACAGATAATGATAAGTGTCTTTTGTTACAGATAAGATTATTTTTTTTTGTAACAGATAAGATTATTTTTTTTGTAACAGATAAGATTATTTTTTTGTAACAGATAAGATTATTTTTTTGTAACAGATAAGATTATTTTTTTGTAACATATAAGATTATTTTTTTGTAACAGATAAGATTATTTTTTTTGTAACAGATAAGATTATTTGTTTTGTAACAGATAAGATTATTTTTTTTGAAACAGATAATGTAAATTTATCTTTTGAAACAGATAATGTAAATTTATCTTTTAAAACAGATAATGATGATTTATCTTTTAAAACAGATAATGATGATTTATCTTTTTGAAACAGATAATGATGATTTATCTTTTTGAAACAGATAATTATAATTTATATTTTTATAACAGATAACAATAATAATAATTGTTTTTGAAACAGATAATTATAATTTATATTTTTGTAACAGATAATTATAATTTATATTTTTGTAACAGATAACAATAATAATAATTTATTGTTTTTGTAACAGATAATTATAATTTATATTTTTATAACAGATAACAATAATAATAATTGTTTTTGAAACAGATAATTATAATTTATATTTTTGTAACAGATAATTATAATTTATATTTTTGTAACAGATAACAATAATAATAATTTATTGTTTTTGTAACAGATAATTATAATTTATATTTTTGTAACAGATAACAATAATAATAATTTATCATTTTGTAACGGATACTAATAGACAGTAAGTGGAAAAGTGTCATCAATTAATCAAGTTTTCAACTCAAATTAAAAATGTCTTGTTCTTTAAAATATCAAAATTATTTTATCAACTTTTTGTGCCTGAAGAATTTTATTGTTCATGAAAATTAAGTTTATTGTAGATAATTAGTTTTTTAAAAGAATTATTTCACCTCCAATACCCATTGCAGACGATTTTATCCTACAGAAACCTAAAACTGATTTATTGCTAAAGAGAAGAGTTCCTGTGTGGAATTAACATAATTAGACAAAAATAAAAGTTAATCAGAATTCACTTCTTGTTGAAATGATTTTAAATTAGAATCATTAATCGAATCGGAAATTTCGATTTCTTTTCGAAAGAGAAAATAATTAGTTTCTCATTAAATCAGTTCATTTATTGGTTAAGAAAAAATATTTTACAGGCATAAAAAATGAACTTATAGTAATTACTAATGGAATTATATCAACAACAAAAAATCAATTACGAATCAGATATATCTACGTTGGAAAAACAAATGCTTTAAGTTATAAAACAAAAACGAAAAAAAAATCTTTATTCGGAATTTAATTATCTGTACAATAATGTGAGTAAATTTAATGTTGGGCACTGTTTTAATATCTACACACACACATAAATTATATAGTCATCCATAGATTCTTTATCTGTATTACAGCTCTTCAGTGCGGCTAGACAAGCCTCAAGCCAGGATCAAAATTCAACTGTCGAGCTGGCATTCGGCGCTACTCCTATACTATCGTCTTGGTTTCGTTCGGTAGAAAGAAATCCGGAGATCTGTTGAATGAAAGCAAAATCTCAGTGTAAGCTCAATGTAAACATTGTCGATTGCCGGAGAGCTCAAATTCTTTTCCCTCAATGAGCAATGTCTTTAGCTAATGGCACTTGGCGATTTCCTTACAAGAGCTCTATCCCAGAAAAAGGGAACTAATTTAGTTATTCACATTATTATTGTTTCGATGTATTACATCTGTTCAGTGAGGCTAGACAAGCAGATGCCTTAAGCCAGGATCAAAACTCGACCATCGATCTGATAGTCCGCGCTTCTAACCCCTATGCTATCATCCTGGTTTCGTTGGGTAGAAAGAAGTCAAACCGAGTGATTAAATATTTCATAATAAGAACTATTATATTAGATCAAATCAGAGCTGGCTCAGACAAAACAACGCAGTGTCCTTTTGAGATTTATTTTTATTTATAAATTCTCCACCAGATATCTTTACTCATATTTGATTTAAACAGCCATTCTGCAGAAAAATTAATTGTGTTTGTAACTTCTTTCTACTGGGAGATAACTTGTTTTTTTCCACAAATAAATAAGTATATATATAAACTATTTATACAATAGCTGTTGCATGCACAGCAGTACTGCTTCCAACAAAGCCTTCATCAGATGCTGATTTTAGGTTCAAGCATGGTTTGGGGCTGAGGTATCATTACGACTAGCTCAGATCACAGCTTTGTTGGATTATTGTCACTATAGAATTATCGTATCTATGCTGGTCTGACGGAATTAAAGCCTAGTTTTATATTTTGTTTATGTATTTTCCCTTGCCCAATAGGGAAAGACTCAGATTAATGAAAAATGCAAAATTTGAGTTGGCTATGATACCTGAACAGGAACTATAGTGGGTTTTCGACTTATTTTTCTCATATATCTTCATATTTCTCCTAGTTTTTTTTATTCCGTCTCACTTGGTCCGTACGCCCAGTTTACTTTGATCGATGGCTGTAGCAATGCACTGTTAGGAAAATTATGTCAAATAAGAATAGCTTAAACTTAGCACTTACTTTTTTTAACACCTTCGTAAAAAAAAAAAGAACTCTTAGACAAGGCAAATTATTTCACATATTTAAAGCAATTATACACACACACACACACACACACACACACACACACACCAAAAAGACCCCCAAATTCGAAGCAATCTCTTTACAACCCTTCCTTTTCATAATCTATCATACTTTCATAAATCAGAGCAAATTTTCTGGAGACTGTTTTTGAACCCAGTCAACGACAGGTACTTTTGCTAGTAATATATATATATATATATATATATATATATATATATATATATATATATATATATACTAGCAAAAGTACCCGTCATTGACTGGGTTCAAAAACAGTATGAGTATATATACATATATATATATATATATATATATATATATATATATATATATATACATATATAAACAGTATGAGTATATATACATACATATATATATATATATATATATATACATATATAAACAGTATGAGTATATATACATACATATATATATATATATATATATATACATATATAAACAGTATGAGTATATATACATACATATATATATATATATACATATATAAACAGTATGAGTATATATACATACATATATATATATATATATATATATATGTATATATACTCCTATGAATTCGTTTTTCTTTTGTGTGTATTGATATTCATATTAAAACCCCTCTTTTCTATTTATTTAAAAAGAAAATACAATTTTCTTATATATGGGTTGTGGAATTGCATTCACTAGCAGAAGATCTAGCTAATTTGCATATTCTTTTAAACATTCATTTTAATTAAATCCCTATTAGTTTATTCGGTTTTCTTATGGGATGATCATCTTTAGTGAACTACTATGCGTAATTATATTCATGCAGATATTCTACATGATTTATACTTGCATAATATTTACGTAAAAAGTTTATAGTAAACACAAAATTGTTTCCATATATATTTATGTATACGTATATATTTTTGTTTAACAAATTTTGCCTTCCAAACTCCTCCTATAGTTTTTGGTCTACAGACATGAAACTTTATATATAAGGTATTTGAATCTATGCAAATCTTTATATTTGGATTTTAGCCCGGAAAAATCAATGCAAACGTGTGAAAATTTAAAAAAATGAAATTTGCCAGGTGAAGGTCGAACGCCGGCATTACGAATGCATAACGTAGTAGCTATTGGTGCATGTTTTAATTTTTAGCCTTGCAATAAACATGTTTTCATAGCCCAGTCATTGATGGCAGAGGCAAAATAAATCATGAGCTGAACGTTTTGGTTTCGATTCTCGGTGGTGGCCCATGAGTCTTTTTTTTTTTATACTTTTTCAAATCATTACTCTATATTGCATCCAATCTATCTATCTATCTATCTATCTATCTATCTATTAAAGTGAAAATATCTGTCTGTCTTTTCTCTATGGTAGTTAAGGAAGACTATTATACAGAAAGGCATTACTTTACATATTCACACTTTTTAATATATACATATGCACATAACTTTATGAACAGTGCATAGAGCCTGAGCAAAGCCGGGCGGAACTGCTAGTATATATATATATATATATATATATATATATATATATATATATATATATATATAAATAATATAATAATATATAAAGAGGCTGAGATATATATATATATATATATATATAAAAATATAAATAATATAATAATATATAAAGAGGCTGAGATATATATACATATATATATAAATATATATAAATAATATAATAATATATAAAGAGGCTGAGATATATATACATATATATATATAAATATATATAAATAATATAATAATATATAAAGAGGCTGAGATATATATACATATATATATAAATATATATAAATAATATAATAATATATAAAGAGGCTGAGATATATATACATATATATATAAATATATATAAATAATATAATAATATATAAAGAGGCTGAGATATATATACATATATATATAAATATATATAAATATAAATAATATAATAATATATAAAGAGGCTGAGATATATATACATAGATATATATATATATAAATATAAATAATATAATAATATATAAAGAGGCTGAGATATATATACATATATATATATAAATATATATAAATATAAATAATATAATAATATATAAAGAGGCTGAGATATAAATATATATAAATATAAATAATATAATAATATATAAAGAGGCTGAGATATATATACATATATATATAAATATATATAAATATAAATAATATAATAATATATAAAGAGGCTGAGATATATATACATATATATATATAAATATATATAAATATAAATAATATGATAATATATAAAGAGGCTGAGATATATATACATATATATAAATATATATAAATATAAATAATATAATAATATATAAAGAGGCTGAGATATAAATATATATAAATATAAATAATATAATAATATATAAAGAGGCTGAGATATATATACATATATATATATATATATATATATATATATATACAAATATAAATAATATAATAATATATAAAGAGGCTGATATATATACATATATATATATATATAAATATAAATAATATAATAATATATAAAGAGGCTGAGATATATATACATATATATATATATAAATATATAAATATAAATAATATAATAATATATAAAGAGGCTGATATATATACATATATATACATATATATACATATATATATATATATAAATAATATAATAATATATAAAGAGGCTGATATATATATATAAATATAAATAATATAATAATATATAAAGAGGCTGATATATATATATATAAATATAAATAATATAATAATATATAAAGAGACTGATATATATATATATATTATATATATATATACATATATATATATATATATATATATAAATATTAATAATATAATAATATATAAAGAGGCTGATATACATATATATATATATATATATATATGTATATATATATGTATGTCAGCCTTTTTAAGAACGCGGTTATTATTGTTGAGCACTAAAAGGTTGAAATGAAAGTTGGTCACTTAAGCTTGCATGCACAGATTATGATGTTATAATCATTAGATCATTATGGATGGATGTTACATCATTTAAAATAAATGTTTAAATTTCAACGATATTTCTCGCGGTAAGAGTTGGCCTTTGAGTTTTTTCTTTGCTAATGGAGTCAGAGATGGCTATGTGGCCGGGTTTGAATATCCTGACCAGCAATAATTTGTCACTCTGCACTAATGATTCCCGAAAGGATGAAACACTAGTGTGTGTAGGTATTTAAAATTATTATAGTAATAATATATATATATATATATATATATATATATATATATATATATATATATATATATATATATGTATATATATACTCAAATAAAGTACAATTAAATCAACACATAGCTTTGGTCTTTTCTTTTCTTTCAAAATATAGAGGTTTCAAAGTTAGTTCTTCATTTTCAAAAGCGTTTGTAATAGCGATGCCGATTTAAAGTACAGTCTTTACTTTAAAAAGACTTTTGTTGTTTTTTGTTGAAATAATTTTTATTGTCTTTTAAAGAAACGTCTGGTCATTTAATACAGCTTTTAATTTTAACCAATAAAAAAACGTCCTTTTAATTATTCATAAATTTAACATTAAAAATTATGTTATTTATTTATATTTTATAATTTTGTTTTACTTTGCAAATTATATTGAAGGAATATATTTATTTCAAATAGCACATGATTCCTTAAGATGATGAGTTGTTTTCCTTTGGTTTACTGGAGATTCTTGGAATCATCAAAACTGTTGGCATAGACCTAGACCAGCTGTTACACGTGTCATGGTGCCAACTATTTCTTTCATCCTAACGGCTGATTCTGCATTTACTAGTTATTTGTTGGCATCCATTTTCGATTAGTTATTACAGATGGTTGTGCATTCTTCACTAGTAGATCTTAAGAGTTGTACAAAATTTGGAAATGTTGCACTTTACCTAGTTTATATTCCTTAACAAGTAAAAACGTTGGAAGTTTTAGCTTCGTTGATGAATTGTATAGTCTTATTTTTTTTCAATGAATTAGGCAGCCAACCATTTTTCAAATACTTATTGATCAAGTACTTCACTGTGTCAACTTTTGAAAGTGATACACTATAAACCTGCATTGGTCATAAAAACTGATGAAATGTGATACATTTTGAAATTTTGAAAATTATCGTTACAAAAAATGTTACATTTCATCAGTCTAATTGATTTTGTTAAAGTACTTTGCTAACATTTTTTACTTTTAATTAAAACAAGCTTTTCTATTGCCGAATTTTAGATTTGAAATACTCGCCTTTAGGTAAAAAAATTGGATCTATCAAACTTTGCATTTACACTCGTCATATATATATATATATATATATATATATATATATATATATATATATATATATGTGTGTGTGTATTATTATTATTATTATTATTAAATTTTCATCCAGATGCACATGTGTTAATCCTTTCTGGGAATCATCAGTGTGGAGGGTGATTAGTCTGCCATTCACACGATTCACACATCCAAAACTCAAGTCAACATTTTAACTTATGTCTGAATGCTTAGGATTAGGTGGTCAATAAACCAACCATGTTGAAGGAAAATAATTAAAATCTATTTATATATATATATAAGCGGACACACACACACATACATATATATATATATATATATATATATATATATATATATATTTATATTTATATATAGTGTGTGTGTGTGAAAGAGAGTTCTTTATTATTTATTCCGAATAAATTGTTTATATGTTAAACTTTAAAATTCATGTAGATTTAAGGTTTTAAAAGTCTAACTAAAATAAATCTCATTTTTTTTAGTTTTCCATTATGCTTTAATTGAAACTCAACTTGAATGAAAATTTCCCAAAATGTAAAAATAAGAACTGTTTATCTATATTCGAGCATGTCATCCTTCTTGCTTTCCAACAGAACGAATTCTATAAACGAAAAAGGATTTCATTTTTGTACATTTTATTGAATTTAAAACATGTTTCGTATTCACAAAATAAGCGGGAAAATAAGATACGTGCAGTTTTGCAAAACAGAAAACGGTTGTTTGCTTTTCCATCGTTTTAACATTCTTTAAAATATTTTTTCTAATTTTATTTCATATTATTATGATAAATTATTCCAGATTATTCACAATGGAAATTATTTTTGTAAAATGTTTATAGAGGAAATGAATGAAAAGTTTAGTTTAGTGCAATCTCTCTCGCCCTCTCTCTCTCCCCCTCTCTCTCTCTCATATATATATCTATATATATATATACTGTGTGTAGATATATATATGTATGTATAATGTGTGTATATACTGTATATATATATATATATATATATATATATATATACTGTGTATATATATATATATACTGTGTATATATATATATATACTGTGTGTATATATATATATATACTGTGTGTATATATATATATATATACTGTGTATATATATATATATATATATATATACTGTGTGTATATATATATATACTGTGTGTGTGTATATATATATATATACTGTGTGTATATATATATACTGCGTGTATATATATATATATATATATATATATACTGTGTGTATATATATATATACTGTGTATATATATATATATATATATATACTGTGTGTATATATATATATACTGTGTGTATATATATATATATATACTGTGTGTATATATATATATACTGTGTGTATATATATATATATATACTGTGTGTATATATATATATACTGTGTGTGTGTATATATATATATAATTACTGTATATATATATATATATACTGTGTGTGTATATATATACATACTGTGTGTATATATATATACATACTGTGTGTACATATATATATATATATATAATGTGTGTATATATATATATATATACTGTGTGTATATATTTACTGTATATATATATACTGTGTATATATATATATATATATATATATATATACTGTGTGTATATATGTACTGTATATATATATATATACTGTGTATATACTGCCTATATATATACTGTATATATATATATATATACATACTGTGTGTGTGTGTGTATATATATATGTATGTAGATATATATATATGTATATATATACTGTGTATGTAGATATATATATATGTATATATATACTGTGTATGTAGATATATATATGTATATATATACTGTGTATGTAGATATATATATGTATATATATACTGTGTGTGTAGATATATATATATATATACTGTGTGTGTTGATATGTATATATGTATATATATATATACTGTGTGTAGATATATATATATGTATATATATATATAATGTGTATATATATATAATGTGTGTAGAGATATATATGTATATATATACTGTGTATATATATATACATATATATACTGTGTGCATATATATATACATATATATACTGTGTGTAGATATATATATATACTGTGTATATATATATATGTATATATACTGTGTATATATATACAATATATATATACTGTGTATTTATATATATACAATATATATACTGTGTATTTATATATACACATATATATACTGTGTATATATATACATATATATACTGTATATATATATGTATATACTGTGTGTATATATATATGTGTATATATACTGTATATATATATATGTGTATATATACTGTGTATATATATATGTATATATATATTGTGTATATATATATGTGTATATATATGTATATATATACTCTGTATATATATGTATATATATACTGTGTATATATATGTATATATACTGTGTATATATATGTATATGTATACTGTGTATATATATATGTATATATGTATAATGTGTATATATATGTATATATATACTGTGTATATATATGTATATATATACTGTGTATATATATGTATATATATACTGTGTATATATATGTATATATATAATGTGTGTGTATATATATGTATATATATAATGTGTGTATATATATCTATATATATAATGTGTGTGTATATATATGTATATATATACTGTGTGTATATATATAAGTATATATATATATACTGTGTGTGTATATATATGTATATATATATACTTAGTATATATATATGTATATTATACTGTGTATATATATGTATATTATACTGTGTGTATATATATGTATATTATACTGTGTGTATATATATGTATATTATACTGTGTGTATATATATATGTATATATACTGTATGTATATATATGTATATATATATTCTGTGCATGTATATATATATATACTGTGTATATATATACTGTGTATATGTATATATATTGTGTATATATATACTGTGTATATGTATATATATTGTGTATATATATATACTGTGTATATATATGTATATACTGTGTATATATATACTGTATATATATGTATATACTGTGTATATATATGTGTATATATACTGTGTATATATATATGTATATATATATACTGTGTATATATATACTGTGTATATATGTGTATGTATACTGTGTATATATATATGTATATATATAATGTGTATATATATGTATATATAATGTGTATATATATGTATATATACTGTGTATATATATGTATATGTATACTGTGTATATATATGTATATGTATACTGTGTATATATATATGTATATATATTATGTGTATATATATGTATAAATACTGTGTATATATATGTATATATACTGTGTATATATATATGTATATATATACTGTGTATATATATATGTATATATATACTGTGTATATATATATGTATATATATACTGTGTATATATATGTATATATATATACTGTGTATATATATATGTATATATATACTGTGTATATGTATATGTATATATATACTGTGTATATGTATATGTATATATATACTGTGTATATATATGTATATATATAATGTGTGTGTATATATATGTATATATATACTGTGTGTGTATATATATAAGTATATATATACTGTGTGTGTATATATATGTATATATATATACTTAGTATATATATATGTATATTATACTGTGTGTATATATATGTATATTATACTGTGTGTATATATATGTATATTATACTGTGTGTATATATATGTATATATATATACTGTGTGTATATATATATACTTTGTGTATATATATATGTATATATACTGTGTATATATATGTATATATATATTGTGTGCATGTATATATATACTGTGTATATATATACTGTGTATATATATATATATATATTGTGTATATATATACTGTGTATATATATATATACTGTGTATATATATATATAATGTGTAAATATATATACTGTGTATGTATATATATATATACTTTGTATATATATTTACTGTGTATATATTTTTACTCTGTGTATATATATATAATGTGTGTGTATATATATATATATATAATGTGTGTGTATGTATATATATATATATATATACTGTGGTTAGATATATATATATATATATATATGTATGTATGTATATATATAATGTAGGTGTATATATTTATAATATAATGTGTACATGTATATATATAATGTGTCTGTGTATATATATATTTATAATATAATGTGTACATATATATATATATATATATATATATATATACTGTATTAACAA
>NC_136512.1:39968327-40038327 GCF_053919585.1 Euprymna scolopes | reverse complement strand
TCCCTTCTCAAAACAGAATCATGCAAACATGCCAAACTCGATTTAATTTCTTTTGTAACGCCCAGAGACGTCCTGTTTTACCTTATAAAATGGGATGCAGCGAGCCTTTTTTATGACCTGCAACAGATAACATCAACCAGTTTCTTTTTCTCTCTCTCTCTATTCAGGCTGACAGCTGCTATATGTACTCACACACACACAAACACACACATATGTAAGAACTGTTCTCTACTTACATGCATAGGAGCACAATACTCAGACTTTCTACTACAGATATTTCAATGGAGACTTCGTCTCTATATACACATATACATATGCATACACAAACACACCTACACACATACATCATTCGCTTATAATTCACATGCATGTGTTTTAATGAACATTATTTCATGGCCTGCTCCATATACAATAAAAGTTTTATTGAATGTAATATTTTCTTCAACTTGTTTCTTTGCTTTCATTAATACATGTTTGTATTAGGAACACAAATATATATTATCGATGTATGGAGCGGATATATTTGGTTTGTTATTTGGGTTGAAAAAGATTTTATTTTCAAGGTTTGTCATATAATATTCTGTGAAGGTGTGCCGAAGGGGTGATCCCATCGAGACACTGTTAATTTATGCGTGATTTACTTGCAGGTTCATTGAAGGGGACTTGAGTAGTGCAAGCTTGTAAGAATTTTTCAAGGGCTTGGGGTTTTCGGAAAACATGATAACTTCCTTATGTTATGAATAAGTATGTTTGAAAACACTTTTTAAAGATGGTGGCAAGCTGATCTTATGGTTATCGTACTTAACTCACTGTTTTTTGGTTTTGGTTTTGATCTAAACGCGAGTATTATGATTTTTTTACTTACAGAAGTTAGAAAAAAACATACATACACATGTCTCAGTTTCTTTCTGTTTTCTTACTTCATTTTTTAAAAGAATTTAACATTACGTTTAATACCTACGATATTTCTGTTTATCTCCTATATAATAAATTTACTGCAGAAGTTCCCCTCTGCACCAAAGTATTGTAGGTTTGCAACAACAGATGCCATATACACATTAATTACAACTAGGCTATTAGCTACTATCTTATGTAGCTTTCGAACAATATTTCAGGCACATTGAAGTGTGATAATAAACTGCAATATTGCATCTAATAAGCAACACAATCGCAACATATCTAAAGGAAGGAGTTCCTATTTTTCTCTCCATCAATATTAAATGCTTCCACCACTACCAGTTGACAACGGGACTAATTCTAAATTTTCCTACTATACTGGGACTGAACCACCATTAAATAGTTATTAGATACATACACATAACATATTCTTTGCATTTACCTATTCATAAATAATAATATCTCTCTTTCTGAAGTCCGCCCAATCTGATTGGCTGAGCTTTGTAAATTCCTCAATTCCGTTATTCGATTCTTCACTACATAAACAAATGGTTACTGGATTTTAAACATGGCATCATTGAAATACATATTTCGTTTCTTCGACAACTATTTCTTCTATGTTATTTAATTTACACATTTCCGTTTTTTTACCTGTGATACGGGAAGTCACTGCATTCTATGAAAAAAATGTTTTTTTTTCTTCACTCACTCTCTTTATTCATCTCATCTCTCTCTCTCACTCTCACTCTTGCAATCACTGCGAGTTTTTCCCTTGTGTGTGATTTGTGCCCTTGTGTTCATGCTCCATTCGGCTGACGAAAATAGATTGCTAAAGATAAAACAAAATATTCAGCTAACTTTTTTACATTCCTCATTTATTTATGTATTCACAGTTTAAACAACAAAATAATATCAACTACGTTTCTTTTGACCATGTGACATGTGCTGTTTAATCTTTTTCTTTCTCTCTTGCTCTTCTCTCTTGCTCTCTCCGTCTCAGTCTCATTTAATTACGTATTCACAGATTAAACGAACAAATGATATCGACTACCTTTGTTTTGATTACGTGACATGTACTGTAAAATCTGTCTGTCTCTCTCTATCTCTCTACCTCTATCTCTATCGACCATGTTTGAATTACTCAACTGAGTAATTTTTTGAATTTTTTATTTATTTATTCGGTATATTTTGAAATTTCTTTAGATGTAGCTTGATTATTTGTATTATTCGGATTATTATTATTATTATTATCATCATCATCATCATCATCATCATCATCATCATCATCATCATTATTATTATTATTATTATTATTATTATTATTATTATTATTATTATCTTGGATGTTATTCTCACAACGTTTTGGCTGATGTTACACCCCGTCTTCTTCAGCAATCTTTCGGTCAGAATTGCAAACTGAACTCTTTATTTAAGTCATCGAAGTAGATTGTTCTTATTCAGTCAACCATGGTCAGGTTAATGTTTTAAGCGAGGAAGATTCTAAAAAACACATGCATTAACCTATTGGTTTTTTTTTGCTAATAGTGTAATATATTATGGGATCAGGTTAAGGAAATAAGTACTACCAGATCAGACTGTCTGATGATACTGTCTTTCTGACCTTAAATGCACAAAACATTAATGTTATTATTTTTCTATTTCCCTTCGCAGAACTCAATCATGTTCTGCAAAGTTAAAACAAAAACAACAATTTTTCTATCAAAAATACAAACCAAATACCGTGAATAAATATTTGACGATATAAAGAATTTGAAGCGTAAAAACTATTACTAAAATTACTAGATTCGGCATCAAATAACCCGAAAAGAGTTTATATGTAAATAAAGGAAGCAACCAACCAAACACAATGAATAAATATTTAAAGATATAAAGAATTGAAGCATAAAAACCTTTTCAAAAGTTACCAGATCCGGCTTTAAATAACCCAAAAATAGTTGATATGTCGTAAAAAAAAAAATAAATAAATCTAAACAAATCTCCAGGAATAAATATTTGAAAATATAAAAAACTTGAAGCATAAAATCTTTTTTTTTTTTTTTTTTTTTTTTTTTTTGCAAATTACTGGATTCTGCATTAAATAACTGGAAACGGTTGATACGTTGTAAAAAACAACCAAACCTTATCAAGGATTAAGGAAAACAATACCAGCGAACTCTTTGATCTTTTTCTTCCTTTTTTTTACAGAGGAATCATCACTTAGCAAGGCCCAGATGCCACTTGAGGACAAGGTTTAAGAGTGTACGGTGGTCAAAAGGACAATATCATAGTAATCGTTAGAAGTGTAAATTTAGTAAATTGGATTACTTAAGGGAACGGCTCATCAGGAACTTGTTTACATTGGACTTGAAGACGGCCATATTGTAGTCAGCTAGAAAGCAGGTAAACGAAAGAGTTCCACAGTAGTCCAAATACTAAAAATAATGCACATAAGAAGCTAAGAACCACCAAGAGTTTTTAATCAAAAATATATTTTCTAATAGGATTTTGAAACTTAAACTCATTAGATTTTTTCCTTTACTTATTTTAAATAGATCATTATTTAATTAATCTATTTTTATTTTCAAGCTTTTAGAAATCACGTGCATTCATGTTTATACGTACGTGATATTTGATGAGATATTTTCTTTCATAGAGATTAATCTGCCAAAAAACGAGTCTGGCAATTTTTTTTAAACAAGATCCAAGCTATTGATTTTAGCATCAAAGGTTTTAGCAAAATGCCAAAAGTAGATACCGTTCAGAATAAATATTTCTGTTTTCTTGGGGTTTTTATGTGCTTGGATTTAAGCTTTCAAATTTTTATTCTCTTTGACAATGTGAGATATACAGTAAGACTATACTACTAATATGAAAAAAATTATTTGTGAAATTTCATGCAAAGTATATGGGAATTAGTAGTTTTATGAGAGAGTAAGTAACTATGATTAATATATTTACATAGATTTTATTAGTAAAAACATAAACAGTTATGTTTTAAGCAAAAATAATTCGCTTTGAAATAATGCCAAATACCTTTTATGTATGTGTTCTTTTTTTGTTTATAAAAAATAAATTGTCAACTAGACACGACATAGGACATCCTCATTTGCAAACATTTATTTAAAAAATGAATGTCTAATGTATATCCTATGCCAAGGACCATACATCTGAAGGTAAAGAAAATACAACAATTCAAATAACTTTAAGAAGCTGCTCAAAGGTACTACTAACTGAATTTTATATTCTCGATAAACTTCCTCCTTTAGAGGAAGTCGACTTAACCCACTTAGGCTGTATACCATACCAAGATAAAAAAATCTATCCCACAACTTGTGTCAGAATTAAATAACTCATTTAGGTTTATAGGCCGTGAAACAAAGAAAACTGAAAGGAACATCAATTAATTATCTATCTATGTATCTATCTATCTTCTTTTTCTTCTTCTTCTTTTTTTCTACTTCTACTTTTTTCATTTATTTATTGCAGCTATTATCCTCACATTTTAGTTGTTGTTTCATAACCTTTCGGCCATCTATTTCTCTGGCCTTCGTCAGCTGGTAACCACGACGGGATAGGGACTGAATCGCCTAACTGCATCGTCAGCAATCACTGCCTTCCATAGTTGTTGTCATCATCTCACCACGTTTTGGCCAACTAAGCCTCTGGCCGGCTTTTGGTAGGCTTGAAACCACTATCTTCGTCAGGTAGTTACTACCTAACGAAGGCCAGAGGAATAGTCGGCCGAAAGGTCATGAAACAACAACTAAGAAAGATGAGGATAATAGTCCGCAATAAATAAAATAAATAAATAATACTCATCTCAATAATGAATTCTAATTAATTAAATAATATATACTACTTTTTTATCCTTCTTCGTATTTTTTCTTTCTTCTATTTCCTCTTTTATCTTTTTTTCTCCTTCCTTTAACCTTCCTCTTCTTCTCCTTTTCTTCCTCCTTCTCATCCTCCTCCTTCTTTTCCCTCTTCCTCCTTCTTCTTCTTCTTCTTCTTTTTCCTCCTCCTTCTTCTTCTTCTTCTTCTTCTTCTTCTTCTTCTTCTTCTTCTTCTTCTTCTTCTTCTTCTTCCATGAAACGAAATGCTTCGCCTGTTAATACAATTGCATGTGAAGGCTCCCTTGCTGACCGGAATTGTCAACATGAGAATGCGTTGCATAACAAAAGCCTATGCTGAAGGCAATTTTGTGACATGCGTCCTTGCTCGTCTTTCAATTCCACGTTTGTTATTCGGATTGGGAAGAACGCATTTCCAATCAATTTATACGACGAAATTAGAAACTGTTCTCGTCAGGGTTCAAGTACTTAAAAGATCATGCCCCTACGCCCCTTTATACAATTTACGATTTACGATAATATATCCAGACTAAAACTGAATTACACTACTCACAAAATACCTCCAATCCATCTGAGCAGCAGCAAAATCCCACATCTTCATTGTAAAGATCCTTAGTTGCTGGAAGATTTTCCATCTAAATAACTACTTTCCTTAGACGTTCTAATTCTCTACCTGCTTCCTATTTTACCAATCATATAAGATATTAATAAATATGCTTTATTTGAGTTAAATTAAAGTAATATATATATATATATATATATATATATATATGTTCATATTATTTGGATTACTCAGACTACTGTTCTTATATTGAGTGTTATTTTCACAACGTTTCGCTCGATGTAATTCTCAACCTTCTTCATGTGTATTTTGTCTATTTTAGTTCTAGGTGTAATTATCACTATTTATTACTAATTATTATTGCTATATGTTACTATTCCTAAGTTCGACAGAAATATTCCTGAGTTCGACAAGATACACCTGGAGAAGGTCTGAGGTTCCGTCGATCAAAATGTTGTGAAAATGGCACTCAAGATATGAGCAGTAGTCCGAAGAATGCAAATAATACGAATAACCATTCAGAAACGCAGTATATATATATATATATATATATATATATATATATATATATATATATATATATATGTATATATATATATATATATATATATGATGAAAAAGGAGTGAACCATATTCGGATATTATAAAATAAATAGGTCGATTAAAAACATGAAATGTAATAAAACCCGATGCGCTTTTCGTCAGACAGACTTTTCGAGGATATACGTTTGAAAGAAGGAACAGAAACGTTTTTTTTTAAAGAATTGTTGTAATAATAAGCGGAAAGGGATAGAAACGAAAAAAAAAATCTTAGATGGAATGTGTCTCACCAAATAGTTCCAACTGTAACCGAAGGTTTCTCTGCTTGCAGAAAGTAAAGTTAAAACTAATGGCAAGCGCCTTGAGGACAGACAGGTGGAACTTAAAACACTCCGGAGAGAATGTAAAACCACAGTCCTTTTTATCTACTAAGTGTTATCCAATAGCCGATTCTACAAATTGGAAACTCTTTGAAATATGCTGATGATCCCGGATGAAACGAGGCACATTTTTTTTTTTTTTTTACATAGGCACCACCAGTTATCAAGGCCAAGAGACCACTCGATGATAAGGGTTAAAGAGTGTACAGTAGAAATTGGACAATATATGCTGGGCGATTTTAACCTGAAGATGCTGGTTCGTCTTGCCTATATAGACGGCACCACACCGACATTGAAATTTATAAAATATTGCTTGACTGCGAGACTTTTTTTTTATTAATCGACTTATTTATTTTATAACATTCTAATATGATTCACTTCTTTCTCATCATTTTGAAAGTTTGCTATTCTAATAAAGATATATGTGTGTGTGTAAATGTATGTATATGCATATATATATATATATATATGAGAATGATTATCATCCATGTGTTGAGTTAGCAACCTGAATTCAGGTCACATTTAGTTAGTTGCGCCTGCACAATCATCACAGCAAAAAGTATCAACTTCAATCTCCTCCAATTACGGGTGAGGCGGTGGTAGAAATCTCTGATAGATACAAGAATACGTTTTATAACATTTTAAACAATTACGAAACCTTGGTCTATACTAATAAGTAGATTTGTGTATCTGCCTGTCATTCTGGTATGCGTACTTACTCAGTTCCTTAGGCAGGCTTTGGTTAATTTGTGGATAGACCCTAAGTACTAATATACAAAACCACATTCCATTAAAAACACCAGCAACAACAATTTAAGAATTAAATAGTGTGGTAGTTAGTATTATGTTTTTAATAAAATGTAATGTCTATTATCCTGGTAACAAAACGTTATCCGTGATATGAGCTTGTTTAATGTTATGTTTATTATCATGGTAAAAAAAAACCGTTATGGATGATCGCATTTTCTACTAGCAACAGGAAACCTATACTCTGTCATGACAAGAAAATTTTCAAACTCCCGATTGTCTATGACCAACAGCATTCTTCTCAAAAGTCTAACATAACATGAGGAAATTTGCAAAGTAATGTGAACAGGGATCTTGCTCCCCAACTAAGTTGTCCTTTCTATAAGTCTTGCAACTGTTGGTATCCAATATCTCTATACAGCCACCATCCCTCTGTATATTGAATATTGTTATCAATCTAGGCTAATCCACCATTCACTAGCTTAGCCTATTCCTCTTGAAGAGGGTGCAAAAATTTTATTTAAAAACACAATAAGAATTTCATTGTCAACCAAATTCCCTCCACTGTCGCATTGTTGCATTATTAATACAGGCCAATAAGTCTCCTGTGCGTCATGAGTAAATTGCTGGAATCTGTGTTAAATACAGAAGTAACCATCTCAACAAAAATAACCTTCTTAGTGACACTCAATATGGTTTCCGTTCTGCTAGATCTACAGCAGATGTGCTTACAGTTATATCTCATAGGATTAGCAAATCTCTCGACGGAGGCAACCTTTCTAGGGCAATTGCTCTTGACATATCTAAGGCCTTTGATAGGGTATGGCATAAAGGTTTACTTCATAAGATCTCTAGCTATGGTATAGCTGGAAATGTCTTCTCAATTATTAAATCATTTCTTTCTGATAGGTTCATAAGAGTAGTAGTTGAGGGGCAAAAATTAGAAGCCCACAGTATTAATGCCGGTGTCCCTCAGGGGCCCATCCTGGGCCCAACTCTTTTCCTGATCTACATTAATGATCTTCCAAATCACATCCTTACATCATTTGTAGACATTTATGCTGACGACACTACCATTTATGGTCGCACATCTAAGACAGTAAACGACCAAGTTCTCTCCAATTCTCTCTCCTCTGATCTTGAGCATGTAGTACAATGGGGAAAGGAGTGGCTGGTTACTTTTAATGCATCTAAAACCAAGCTTCTCTCTTTACATCATCAACATTCTGATCCCCATCTGGCATCAATTGAAATGAATGGCTCTCGTCTTCAGGAGGCCTCAAGTTTTGACAAGCTTCTGGGCTTGACCATTACTCCTGATCTTAAATGGAACACGTACATCAAATCTGTTGCCAATGCCGCTGGAAAAATGGTGGGATCTTTCTATCGATCCAGTAGATATCTCACTGCTGATGCTATTCTCTATCTATATAAGAGCCAGGTACGTCCAAGGATGGAATACTGTTGCCACATCTGGTCAGGAGCTGCTAGAAAGGACTTGTCCTGCCTTGATAGAGTTCAAAATAGACTTCGTAGCCTCGTAGGAGATGTCCTTTTCTCTTCCTTGCAACCTCTATCTCACAGAAGAGATGTTGCGAGTTTGTCTCTGATGTATCGCTATTTTCATGGAAAGTGTTCGACTGAGCTTCAATCTATGGTCCCCCCTTGCAAAGCTTTCACAAGAAACACTCGTCTAGCTGTAAACACTATCAATAATTACCCCCACTCTTTATCTGTTCCTAAACCTAAACGTAGATTCCATGAACAAAGCTTTTTTATTAGAACTGCACGCCTGTGGAATTGTCTTCCGTTTTCCTGCTTTCCGGCTGACTACAATATGGTTGTGTTCAAGTCTAAAGTAAATAAGTTCTTGATGAGCCGTTCCATATAAGTTATCAAATTTAACAAATTTTCATTACTAATGATTATTATATTGTCCAATTTCTACTGTACACTCTTTAACCCTTATCCTTGAGTGGCCTTTTGGCCTTGATAATGTGTTGATACCTATGAAAAAAAAAAAAAAAGAAAAAGTCCAATGTGAACAAGTTCTAATTGAATCGTCCCCCTAAGTAATCCAAGTTACAAAATTCCCACTGTTTACTATGCTAAAATCACAATGACTAATGTATACCTATTAACCCTTATCCTCGAGTGGCCTCTGGGCCTTGATAAGTGGTGACACCCATGTAAAAAAAAAAAAATATTTGTACTTGTTTGATAAACTCTTGCTGCATATTTTTTTTTAAATATTAATTCCTTTTGTTTGCTTTCAGTCCTTGTTACAGTTACAACTTCCTCCTAACATATTTATCTATGTAGGAAATCGGAGATATTTTTACTCTCATACTTAGACCTACTCATTGTCACTACTATACACTGTAACGTTTTATTCATTCCAAAACTATTATTTACTAGAAACTAGTGTTTTAACCAATTACACAAATTTTAGAATTTCATACTTAAAGTTTGTTTATTACTTTTTCAGTTGCTCTTTTATATATTCTATCGTAGGATATACAAAAAAAGCAGCAAATAATTCAATAGTTCATAGCTAAAGCCAGAAATTTCTTGAGTTGGTTTACTTTTCCGGGAAATAAGTCCACTAGTACATAATAAATTATTTATTTTACAGAAAGCACCTTTTCTCAACCTAATGAAAAAGAATAGAGAAAAATGAAGAGTATAGAGGAAGTGCGCTTTGCACAATTTCTACAGGAAATGTCTTTCACAAACTAGAATAACGAAAACTGATTTGTTCACGTGGAAAATAAAAACTAATGAAGTAAATATTTGATGTAAACAAAAGATGAAACTTTCGAATGCATTCTTTTAAATAAAATTTATTGAAGCAGATGAAGTTCAATGTACAAAGGTTATTCAAAGATATTGATGAATACTTTTATCCATACTTTATTATTAATAGTTTGTTAATATATTATTATTCAAAGTTTTATTGATATCTTATTATTTATAACTTTACTGATATATCATTATTTATAGTTTTCTACATATATTATTATTCATAGTTATATAATTTTTCAGTTTTATTAATATATTATGCATCAAAGTTTTATTAATATCTTATTGTCCATCATAGTTTTATTCATGCGCTTAATGTATTTTAATTTATCTTCCCCCTCTCTCTTTCTCTCTTTCTTATATATATATATATATATATATATATATATATATATATATATATATATATATATATATATATATATATATTAGTACTGATTTCAAAAGTTTTAAAAAATGACTTGGGTTCCATCAACTGGAATCGAAACCAAAACATTTAGCGTTCAAGCCATGTTCACTACCGTTTGACCTAACCCGACAAAGTTATAAAATTAAACAACTTTTAGCTAATATTATTTTATGCATATGCAAACTAATAGAAATATCGGCAAGTTCAAATGAACAGTGTACACTTCGATTTGCCGACTTCTGTACGTGTATCCGTCCAAACAAATATTTCATTCGTTGTAAACCATCGTTGGTGTATGATAACTATTTCCTGTTAATTTCAGTTTTATGTGATCAGTAGTTTAAGAGTTTAATAGACAGACATACATCTACTGTTTTATTTATATAGATTCTTCTTCTTCTTTTATTCCTATATAATTATAGTTTTATTAATACATTATTAATCATAGTTTTATTAGTACATTATCATTTATAGCTTTATTAATACATTATTTTATATAATTATTAAATATATTATTAGCTATAGTTTTATTCATACATTACTAATTATAGTTTTATTAATCTATTATTTTCTATAATTTTGTTGATAAATTATTTATAGTTTTGTAAATATATTATTATTTATAGTTTTTTTTAATATATTATTATTTATAGTGTTGTTAATACATTATTATTTATAGTTTTGTTAATACATTATTATTTATAGTTTTGTTAATACATTATTATTTATAGTTTTGTTAATACATTATTATTTATAGTGTTGTTAATACATCATTATTTATAGTTTTGTTAATGCATTATTATTTATAGTTTTGTAAATATATTATTATTTATAGTTTTGTTAATATATTATTATTTATAGTTTTGTTAATACATTATTATTTATAGTTTGTTGATACATTATTATTTATAGTTTTGTTAATATATTATTATTTATAGTTTTGTTAATACATTATTATTTATAGTTTTGTAAATACGTTATTATTCATAGTTTAGTTAATAGATTACTACACATAGTTTAGTTAATAGATTACTACTAATAGTTTTGTAAATATATTATTATTTATAATTTTGTTGATACATTATTATTAATAGTTTTGTTAATACATTATTATTAATAGTTTTGTTAATACATTATTATTAATAGTTTTGTTAATACATTATTATTAATAGTTTTGTTAATATATTATTATTAATAGTTTTGTTAATACATTATTATTTATAGGTTTATTAATATATTATTATTTATAGTTTTGTTAATATATTATTAAGTTTTCATAGTTACTATTCATAGCTTTTTAATATATTATTATTTATGGTTTTGTTAATACAATAATACATAGAGATGGCGTATCAGAAAGCTGAGTTGTTCGATTTTGCCTAAATAGCTAAGTTCATTCTCTCTAATGTGATTGGATTCTTATTCATAAATGGATATTCTAATATTGCTTTATTTAATGAAGAAGTTTTATCCTGTCCCTTGAAGTCAGTTGGAGCTCTGATGCTTTCACGTGTAATTTTATTTCTTCATACAGATGAAAAAGAGACACTAATTAATAGTATTTGATCTAGTAGATTGTGTTTAGCTTACTGACTAGTTGAGCTAAAACTAAATCGATATAGGTCAAATGTCTAAGAATTGATACATAAACATGCTCAGATTCATTCAAGCAAGATTCATTTATATTAACTGAGTATTAGTGACATTTTGTTTCTGCATACGGAAGAATTTTTTTATATTTTCTTGTCTTTTGAGACGATATTTTATTTCTTTAGTTTGTCAATTTTATTATTTTCAGAAACCATGTCCCTATACAGAAATGGGCCATAGTCTGTGCTCCGACTGTTTTGTTATTAATCTTCATTTAATTTAATAAATTTTATTTTTTGGTAATTAAAAATCGATTTCACTTCCCTTTAGATTTGATTGTTCATCCTAAATTGATGGATCTCCCGTCAAAATTAGTTTTACCTTCGCAATTGTATTTGTTCACTGAAAGTTTTTAATTTAATTCCATCGAATTTGATTAGTAAATTGAAAATCTATGTAGATCGTTAAATTTTTAGATGCGACTTATCCTCTGTCTGTTGGTCTGTCACACTTAATTGTGAAAATGCATTTTAGTTTCTTTGTAAATACTATTTTGTCAGTCTGTTATATGTAAGTTTAAAGTAATATTTTCGTTGCTATGTCAAACCTCAGTTTGAAATAGGATTTTAGTTGGTTTTCCACACTCGTCTGAAATAGAATATTGATCAGTCTGTCATACTTGTTTGAAATAGTTTTGGGTCCCCTGACAAAAGGAGGGTGGACCTGTAAATTCACCCTTATCCGGTCATCCATTCGTCTGTCTGCACTTTTCTCAATAACTACGCCTTAGAATTTGTTGAAATATTGCACAAACATTAAATATGAGTAAAAAAAATAACAGAACGGATTTTCCGGGGAAACTCGGGTTGTCCACCCTAGAGGTGCCTTTCGGGTGAAAATGACTAAAATTGACACTTTAGTGCTTATTAAAAAAATTGATGCCTTGGATTTTTATAAAACTTTCTGAAAAGTTGTAACTAACTAATCTCTATATAATTTTGTTTGTCTATACTTCGCAAAAACTTTTGGGTGTGCCCCAGAGTCTCTTTTAGGGCGAATAAAAGCACTCCATTTTTTAGATTATTTCACCATATTTGTCCAACATTTTCTGTGTATGCCTATTTAGCAGTTTTGCATGGTGTTGAACCCAAATTTAAATATGTTAAGGCCTTGGGGACTTTTGGGGCTAAATGAGGGTTTCAAATGATGGACTTTTTTTTTGCATAGTGCAGAACTCAAATTTACATATGTTAAGGCCTAAAACTGCACCGTTTGTTCATTTTAACCAGAATTTGACGTCCTCTAGGGACGTTTAGAGCTAAATAGGGAGGTACAAATGCTGAATTTAGTCATATTTTTATGCGTCGTTCACTGTGCACTCACGGGGGAACCATGCATGCTTCACTTGTTTTCTTTGATCTGTAATGCTTAAGTTTGAAATAGCATTTTAGTATGTTTGTCACGCTAGTCTATTAGGAAAATACTATACTTTCCTTGGTTTGTCATACTCAAGTTTGAAATAATATTTTCAGTGCTTACTCACTCTTAAGTTTAAGTAGAATTTTGATCAGTCTGTCATGGTTTAGTTTGAAATGACATTTTGTTCTACTTTTATGCATAAGATTAAAATAACAGTTTGTCGTCCTGATGCACTAAAGTTTTAAATATCATTTTTCATTCTGTCGCAGTTAAGTCTGAAATCGCATTTTCATTGTAAAATACAAAGCTTGAACGAATGTGTTGAAAAGAACATCCATTTTGATTTAGTGACTTTTATCTTGAAAATATCACGATGTTGGATTTTCATAGAATTGCCTAAAACTACAATTGTCGTTTTAAATGAGGTTAATTTAAAATTGATTATAAATTTTGATTTTAAGTCACGAAGAAAATGTTTTGCTGCAAAACTTGATTTGGTTTTGATGCGTTGTCAATGCTTCATGAAGATCAAATCAAGTTTGTATTTGATTTATTCTGACACCATTATTACCTTGGTGATTAGTTTTACACAGTTTTGGCCGATGTAACCTTTTTAAGTGCATCTTTTTGAACTCTGGAACCTTTCTGTTGAACTTAATGGCCTATATGGAATTTCTAATAGATGCTTTCTTTAGTCCATGAAAGTCGATTGTTCTCGTTCTGTTAGCTATGGCAGTGTTAATTACGTTTTAGTTATTATCACTGTTGTACAGTCACCAGAAGATTGTCATATAGAACTCATTGTTAATCAATGCCTTTATCCATTACGTTATTGGGTGGACAATTCTAGAGATGCGACTGGGGACCGCTTGTGAATCTCATCCTGTCATGAAACTTCCTCCTTAAGCCGGTTTAACCTGTCAAGGGTTAGTGCAACAATTTTTTAATTCTAGGTTAGATGTTTGTAGTTTTAACCAAATTTTGTTTAGTTGTGTCGTATAATTAGTTGTAATTAGCTTGACATAGAGACCCACGTATTCGAAAAGATGCACCGTCGGTAAACTTCTATTTCAAACTTATGTATGGCAGACCAAAGAAAATGATATTTCAAAGCCAAACACAGCAGATAAAAAAATGCTACTTCAAACGTAACTATAACCTACCAAAAAATACTAACATGACATACTATTTCAAACTTAAGCATGACAGAACAAACAAAAATGCTATTTTAAACTTAGACATTGCAGGCTGATAAACGAAAACATATGTGAGCTTATGTAAAAATGCTATTATAAAACTGAAGCATGACAGACCGACGGACAGTTTTCCCATTGGTCAATGTAAATGTATCCCAAACATGGAGAATCTGAGAGCAACCCTCTGTTTAGAAAGATTATGAATGCCAGAAAAACTGAAGAGAAAACGAGAATAGAACTAAAAAAAGGAGGAATTCTTTGTAAAAGAAAAAATGTCTAAATAATTTTCTTTTAAACAATGAAGCCAAATAAAGACGAGTTCAAGTAGTTTTGCGCTTTTTGTTCAGTCGGGGTTAATTGGCCCGAGGAATATGGTAGAAGAATAACCCAGTGACATGTTGCAATTGGTGATAGGAGAAAGGAAGTCCTTACAGAATGTCATGATTGCTGCGTTGAGAAGATGTTATTAGATTCTGTGTGTGTGTGTGTGTGTGTGTGTGTGTGTGTGTGCGCGTGCGTGCGTGCGTGCGTGCATGTGTTTGAGAGAGAGAAAGATCAGGAATGAAAAGATTTCAATTAACAAGTGATTCCACTTCAAGAATAATGGTGAAAATAACTTCCAGAAGAGATATAATTATGAAAGTCAAAGTCGGGTATTAAAAAAAAAATAAGATAAAATAATCTCTTTAAAATGATTTTCTGAGGAATTTCATTCTCTGAAAAAAAAAAAAAAAAAAAAAAAAAAAGAAAAGAAAAGAAATGCATGATTTATTCTCATTTATTTAAGACATTAAACTTACCAATTTTAATTTGTCCAACTGTATATTTACTCATAATAGTGTTGTGATTTCGGGTCAAGATCAAAGTGTAGTATCTGTTCTTCAGATCTACACTTCAATTTCTTGTTCTCTGTCAGTGGAGGAGAACTCCTTCACGACTGAGACAATTTTTATTTTTGTTCCTTTTCTCCACATTAAAAAAACGACCCTGGTGTCTAACTCTGTCCCGTTGGGAGGCATTGTAAATAGGGATATCATCCCTATTTTGACACATAATGGATTCGTCCGTAACTTGAGTGTAATCTACGTAGGTATAACGCAGCCCAACTCTACTTGCAAATCTGTATGTATCAGTTTAGAATCCGTTCCAAACAATCAGTCCGGTAAAAACTGGGCCATTTCAATAACCTGTTATCCGTTATTGTCCTAAGTAGTCCGAGGGGATGTACCTTCCTAAGCTTTGCTTGCTGACTGGAGAATGCTGACTGGAGAGACCTGGTTAATTTTAGGAGGCTAGATGCGCATTCTTTAGGGCTACTAGCGTGATTCTTTCCACCGTTCGGCCTTGTGATACGTTTTCCAGCAGTTGGAAGTAAATACCATCAAGTAGCAGCAGGGGCCTTATTGGCAACATTGTATTACCGTAATATAAACTTTTTTTTTCAACATATGTGCTTATCTATGTATTTAGTATAGGCCTTCAAGAGTAACAAATAGTAAGAGTACTTACCCTCTTCTTCAAGTTCTAGAAATTCAGAGACCTGACTACTTTATTTATTTTTTTAAGTTAATTTTTTACTGAGCCGCCGCTTATCAAGGTCAAAAAGCCACTCGAGAATAAAGGTTAAAGGGTGTTAGGTAGCCGATGAGACAACATCTTGATGATCAGTAATAGTGGAAATTGGGCATATTTAAGAGGATGGCTCAACTAGAATTTGCTTACACTGGACTTGAAAATGATTATATTAGAGTCAGCTGTGAAGCAGCTCCACGGTATCGTGTTCCACAAGCGGGCAGTTTTAGGAAAGAAAGTTTGCTCATGGAAATTTTTTTTAGTTTTAGAAACAGATGCAGAGTAATGGAAAGTGTTCATAGTGGTTGTAGTTAGACGAGTATGTAAAAATGTTGTTCTCTTACTCATTATCCAGGTTTATCATCTATATTCCCTGGTTCAACGTTGCCTGTCTTTATTCTAAATCTCCAGTGATCACAATTGTGGGTATTTATCAATGTTTGAGGCTTGATGGTTTCTTTCCATGTCTTTTTAGGACAACCAGCTTTCCTTTTGCTGTCTTGAGTCTCTACAAGTGCTGATATACTGCTTGCTTCTTTTCATATGCCCAAACCAGTGAAGAGAGTTTGTCCTTAAAATGACATCAAGTTTTGGAATGGCTAATTTCTCCAGTAGAGTTTGACCCAATGTTTTGGATCTGGTCAGACTTTATGTTGCATATCCACCTAATTATTGCCCTAAAGATTAAGCATCATCTGCTTTCAGCGAATACTTATTTCAATTAACAAATTTTGTGAACCGATAGAGCTAGCAAGGCTAACTAGCTATTTATAAAAGGGGAAAAAATGTATATGCCTCCATCAGACAATACCAAATAAATCCAACTAATTTTAATAAATCGCATTATCTAATGGTTTGTTATAACTCCCCATCATCATCATCATCATCATCATCATCATCATCATCATCATCATGATAATCATCCTCATCATCAAGATCTTTTTTTTTTCTTTAGTTTAATATCACTTTTACATGGTTGCATATGTTGGATGGCTTTTAGAAACTGACTTCCAAATTAACCTACCTCTGTCCAGTCCTTTTTTAAGCCCCTTTTTCTCTTTAATCCATCCTTTTCATTTTCCCCTATTTTACCTTGACCTTTCCTTCCCAACTGACCCTACTATGCCGACTGTTTTGCATCTACTAGCTCAAGCACTTTGTACCATTTTTTTCATTGTAATCGTTATCATATTCGATTCAATGTTTGTTTTATATACAGGCATGTTCGATGGTTTTTAGAAATTGACTTTCAAAGTAATCGATTTCCTTGACCTTCATCTACCAACTGCTATCTCAACTGTTCTACACCTACAAACACAAGATTTCTTGTGCATTATTTCATCATATTCGGTTTAACATCTGTTTCACATGCTGACATGTGTTTGACAGCTTTTATAAATTGACTTCCAAACTAACTTATCTGTGGCAATAACTGAGATGTCAATTATAAAAATAGTCCTGAATCATTAATATGTGTGTAAATATTGGGTTGGATTTATTTAATTTTTGAGAAACATTATTTAAAAAAATATGCAATTTTTGCTCGTCTATCAGGCCTCTATTTGAAGTAGCATTTTCGTTGGTCTGTCATACTTCCTTTTAAAATAGAATTTTCGTTGGTCTGTCATTCTTCCTTTTGGAATAGCCTTTTTGTTAGTCTGTAATACTTTTAAAATAGCATTTTCGTTGGTCTATCATACTTCCTTTTGAAATAGCATTTTCGGGGATCTATCATGTTTGCGTATTTTCATTGCTAAAGGCATTGATTAAAGAATGCATCTATAATATAAATCTCACCTGCCTGTTTAAATGTATGTATGCATGTATGTATTTTTGTATGTCTGTCTAAAACTTTCGACAAATGCAACGGATTTTCACGAGATCGGTATAATTTTGAAGACGACCCTTCTGACGGCAAATATCGAAAAATGGTTCAAAACATTAATTCCTTCACCCTCAACTGGGCACTTTTCTATAGGGATGGGTCGCTTTTTTCGCCGATATTTTCGAAAGTCATCTCCTCTTTTCGATTAACTAGACTTAATTTAAATATTGTCATTTCCGGTTTGGCGATGGGCGCAATCGCAAAGACGTCACTTTTTTTTCACATTCTTTTCCTCCTTCGCAGTACAGGTTCGAGCCTGCCTGCCTACTACCACTTAAAAAAAATTTTTTTTTTGCTCAACACACACCTCCAAACACCCGGGCAACGCCAGGCACCAATTTTAAATGAAAAATATGTTTATTAGCCCGTATGTCATACTTTGTTGTTTGAGCTATCTCACTTTAAAAGAAGCCGTTGGTGAAGTTGGAAACGGTAATTCATTTTGTTTACTGTGCTTAATTTTTAAATAGTATTTTTGTTAGTCTGTCATGCTTAATTGCCCTCATTAAATCCATGGATTCAATGGACGTAACTTTTCATTTTGGTTTTAAACTTCATAGGATTTTCCTTCTTTTAATTTCTTTTTTCAATTTGTAGTCGTTGTTTTTTGCAACAAAGAGAAA
Source organism: Euprymna scolopes (assembly GCF_053919585.1). Lineage (NCBI taxonomy): Eukaryota > Metazoa > Mollusca > Cephalopoda > Sepiida > Sepiolidae > Euprymna > Euprymna scolopes. The sequence continues at coordinate 40,019,854 of NC_136512.1, read as the reverse complement.
ATTCCATTTCATTAGTTTGGCTCTTGTATTTCTTAATTAATAAACAAAAGAAGACAAGAAGCTGGCCTGATTTGATTAAAATGTCCGGCTGTTTTCTTTTGTCGTCCATTTTTTGTGTTTCTTACATGGCTGCCTGTAATAAAATCTCGAGTTGCAAACAGATTTTATTGCACAGAGCATCTTGTGTCAACATGGTGGCACACAATCTATTTAATGACTTTGATGTTATTGGAAGAATTTGCAGTTGGAATGTTTGATACACAGAACAAACAAGACGAGTGTGTCAGTGTTTGACTAAATGATTTGATGTTTGCCAGAAGATCTTCGTTGATAATTACAAAATAAAAGTTAAGAAAAAAAACACTTATCGCTGATTTGCTATGAAAGGATCATTTTGAGTGGATTATCTCCCTTGTTTTGTTGACTAAATATTTCGATTAATTATTAGTGTTTGTTTAGATGTCTTTTGTTTTTAACTAATTTCTCAATTCAACAACTATTTGGACATGATGTTGATGACGAAAATATTGATTAACCAAATCTTATATAAATAGAGACTTTGTTCCATTACTCGCAATTTTTCTGTCAGTCAAAATTTTTTTTCAATGTAATAAATACATTGGAAAATTTCAAAATATCATCTTGCCTACTTTTAGTAATTGAGAATATTACAATAAAACTAAATAATAAATTTCCAATAAGTAACGTAGATACTATGACCGATAATCAAAACCAAAACCTTGAGACCTTCAATTTGAGCTTCTGTCAACTGAGCTATTTGTACTTTCTCACATAAAACTCATTCATATCGTATGAGATAATCAATTTAGTCAGCATTGGTTTCTTCAATGGCTTTCTAGTAATTACAGGAGGAATCACGTGAAAGTTGTCAACATCCTAAATAAAAGTGCTTCTGTGGAACGAACTCGGTTCGAAATTGACACCTCCATGTTTAATTAACCTCATCCATGATATATCCCGATTTCTTTCTGATTCAAAAATTGACATATTTAACATTCTTTTACATCCAAACTTATTTCTTTAGAGTTGAGTAACTAATGTAACCGGGTTCTAATTGTTCATATATCCATAGAATTTGTTGTGTGAGAATCCAATAAAATGAATGCTTGTTTCCTGCATTCCTTTTAACAGCTGAGCTGGCAGTAACAAGGCAAATGATAAATGCAAAAGCTCCACTCTTTGAACATCCTAATAAAACACACACTCATTTTCACATGGCAACCTGTTTAAGCATAGATACAGCCAAAATATCCTAATCCTTTTTTATGAGGGGTTACAGGAAATGGTGTGGTCTAGCCATATAGATGTAGACTGTGGACTCTGTGCTCCAGGCTAAAATTCTCCCAGGGCTTTATTTATCTCCTCACGAGGACAGAGTTAGAAACAAGGTTGCTTTTTAATGTGGGGAAAATCCAACTTTCCAAAAACGGGATCTGTGGATTGGAACAAAAATAAAAATTGCCTCAGTCTAAAAGGATTTCTTTTTTCACATACTGAAAACAGAGGCTACACTTTGATCTTAACCAGACAGCCAATAAAGTCGAGTTTTAATGCATAACTTTCAAAGTACACTAAGGAAAAGGATGAATCTATATATGCTCCTTCCAGCTATTGATTTAATAGCAGGATAGACTAGACTCCCAAGTCTTGTTTGTGCAACTATTCTACCGAACCAAGACTAAAATGGCATTCACACTATGTGAGTTGAACTGGTTTCCTCTGAAGGAGGAAGTGTCTAGAGAATATTAAATTCACAAGCTGTCCCTTGTCACATGTATATTCTAGTGGGGAAGATGATGAGGTTATGCTCTTGCAGTTCTTACAGGGAGGTATTGACGTCTTCCTATATACAGCACCTGGTATTCCCAAATAGTCACCAATCTGGTACTGACCAGGCTCAACCTGCTTAATTTCAAACCGGTGTGTCATAGTTATTATGCTGTGTGAAAATAATCTAGGAGAAGGAAAACTCTGAAAAAACATGTCTTTTTCTGCTTAATGCAACATTATTTTTAGTTGTTTTTTTTTTTTTTTTTTTACAAAAGAGTCACCAATTATCAAAGCCCAGAGGCCACTCGAGGATAAGGGATAATAAGCGTACAGTAGTCAATGGGACAATGTCGTAGTAATTGTTAGTAGTGGAAATTTGGTAAATTGGATTACTTAAGGGGAATGACCCATCAAGAACTTGTTTACGTTAGACTTGAAGATGACCATATTATAGTCAGCCGGAAAGCATGCAAATGGAAGAGAATTCCACAGGTGTGCAGTTCTAAGAAAGAAACTTTGTTCATGGAATCTACGTTTAGGTTTAGGCACAGGGAGGGAAATTAGTGATAGTGTTTTCAGCTAGACGAGTGTTTCTCATGAAAGTTTGGCAAATGGGGACTATAGATTGGGGTTCAGATGAGCATTTTCCATGAAAATACCGATGAAGCAGAGATAGGCTCGCAACATCTCTTGTGTGAGAAAGAGGTTTCAGAGAAGAGAAAAGGGCATCCTCTACTAGGGTACGAAGTCTATTTTGAACTCTGTCAAGGCAGGATAAGCTCTTTCTAGCAGCTCCTGACCAGACGTGACAACAGTACTCCATCCTTGAACGTATCTGACTCATATAAGTAGAAAATTGCATCAGTTTTCTTCTTCTTGCCACTGGAGTTAAGTAATGCCGGTTAAGTCTGGTTGGAGATTGTGCAACCCTTGTTTTATTACTAACTCAGTTTAGTAGATAGACATCCATCGTCTCTCTCAAAAAGAAAAATTTGTGAGAGAGCATCAGTAGAACTATATATGAACGTCGTTCCAAAAGTAATGTCGCCTATTTTTTATTCCGCCCAAATGGATCAGAGGAGATTTCAAATTGCACTATATGATAACTGAACCTATGTATTCATGACCTGAACGTCTCATCTCTCTGATGCAGATAGTGCCCGTGTCAGAATAAGAAAGCAAACCCTATCATGGACGTGCATCAGAAGCAGAGATGCATTATTAAATTCATGGCAAATTGAGAATAGTGATGACTATGCAGAAAAATAAATTCCGGAACACAAAAGATTTCTCGTTTTGATGGTATCACTCCTGTCTTAATAGCTCTTTAATGTTTTGTGATGTCATAACCAGAGAACTTACCTCACTTCTCTGGCATACACTTCCTTTCGTAACGTAGTCATAACTTTGTAGTCTGTTAACTTCTCATGGAAGACTCTTTAAGTGGCTAGAAAATTTTGACCACTACTGTCTGCATTGTATCCTCCATTTTTTTTAGGTAGCTCTTCATCCCGAACAACTTCCGATAGTTTCTGCAATAAACTTAACTCTTTTCAACAAGTCATCCCCATTGGTCGTTTGCACTGGCTGGGTTTTACTCTCTGCCATCAACCAGAAAAGTTCACTTAAGAATCAGTTTCCCCAGCCCTTCTACAGTATTGGAAAAAGAGACAGCTTGAATAGTGAGAGGATCGAAATCACTCGATCATTGACTTCAAATTGCCAGACTTGGTCGGCATTCGTGAGTGTTGCAATAGTAAGAATCGGTGGAACTGGTGCAATCTCCTATGTGAATGCAGCAAAGTAGCTCCAAAAGAATATGAAAACAAGCACAACTGCATGAAGAAGTGGCGCACCGAGAACTATGCAAATGACTACTCTTTGAACAGGCAGACAAATGGCACAGATACAAACTGGAGACAATACTGGAAAACGAAAATCACAGAACATTCTTCGATGTGGAAGTCTAAACATATAAACTCATTCAAGCAAGGAGATCGGATGTTCGGATGTTCGAATGTTGTAAACGTTCAAAAAAAAAAAAATAGAAATAGATTTTTCTGTTCCAGCAAATCACAGGGTGAAAATTAAGGAAGCGAAAAACAAAACAAACAGGGAATTGTAAGGAAAAGGAATATTAAGAAAGTCAATATAACACCAATAATTCTAGGAGCACTAGGAAAACGACTGAGAGAAACTGGAATAAAAGGAAAGACAGAGACGATAGAATGAACAGTGAATGCTATTACGAATACAATAATAATAAAACTAATTTAGATGAGAATAATTTGCTGCTTAAATACATTGAATTATCGTGATATGCTGCTTATTACTTAAACTTATGTTTCATTTCTTTTATATATGTGTGTGTGTATGCGCGGCGTGTGTACGTACACATTTTAAACTCATGTAATGTTAATATGTAAACCTTTTTGTCTGTTAATGCTGACAAAGTAAATAAGGGCCCTAACTAGAGATGACTTTTTCAAGAACTAATTTAAATAAAAATTTTCAGTATACTTGCTTTTTTTTTTTTAATATAATCTTATATTTAGATTTTGTCCAAAATTATTTTAACAAAGATTTTTCCCTAAACTGATTTTTATTTACAAAATAAAAAAATAACCCGTTTAAGAATGGAAATGAAAAGTTTTAAAGATTTTAACAATTGATTTCCATAAAACTTTTTAAAATATATATAATAATAAAATGAAATAAAAACATACACTGCATTTTTAATTGCTTAATTATTTGAACACATTTTTCTTGTATTTTTAGTCCAAATGTTTCAGTAGAAGTGACCATTATTTATTTATTTCCTTTTGCAGCGCCCCCGTGTGAAAACAAGTTCTGTCCGTTTGGTGGTGAGTGTTACGTGAACACGACTTCTGGCGAACCATACTGCAAGTGTATCACAAAATGCGACAAAGTCTTCTCTCCTGTCTGTGGAAGCAACATGGTGTCTTACAGCAATGAATGCCACATGCTGAGAGCTAGCTGCCTGCACAAGAAAAGGATTACAGTACTCTATAACCAACCTTGTGGTAAGTGAATTTCACGGTTTTCGTACGTTTTATCACAAAATTTTATCACTTCACGGCTTTTATTCCAAGATGTCTGAGTGAGTTTAAAATATGAAAGGACATTTTAAACAAGATGGAATACTTAGTATATATAAGAATAGGTAAGTATGACAACAGCGTAGAACACATAAGGACACAAACACATCACTAAAGTAGAAGTAAGATATTTCGGTCGACTTTGACCATTTGAATTATTTGATATACACTGTGTGTCAAATTATTAATGATATAAGTAGTTTTATATCAAAAGCTTCGGAAACGTTGGCAATGCTGAGCTGCGCATTCTGTGAAATTTTCGTACTGTTCCGTGCAATATAGACAACTTGCCATCATAATTGCTGAATACACGGTATTTGAGGTGTGTCAAATTATTAAGAAGGCAGTTTGTTTCGTCAGTAAAATGGGTCGTAAAGGTGGTTTGATTAGTTTTGAAAAGAGTACTATTACAGAACAGCTAGCAAAAGGTAAAACTACTCTCGAAATATCGAAAATGATAGGAAGATACCATCAAACTGTGAAGAAATTTGTCAAGGACCCTAAAAATGTATGTAAGAGAGCTGATAAAGGTAAATCTAGAGTTGTTTCATGCCGTTCTCTATTCCAAATTAAACGTGAAGTTGTTAGGAACCCTGAGCAGACAAGTCGAGAAGTTTTTTACCAAGCTGGATTGAAGAATGTCTCAAAAAGTACTCGATGTCGCCTTCTGAAATAAGTGGCAAAGTCTGTTAAGTCTGTGACAAAGCCTCCATTAAAGCAGCATCGCATACAAAACCAATTGAAATGAGTAGAGGACAATATGAAAACAGATTTTTCTAAAGTTTTGTTCAAGGATGAAGTGCGTGTCACTCTTGATGACCCAAATAGCTGGAGCAAGGGATGGGTCCTAGATGGACTACATCATCATCAGCGTTTAAGGTGCCAACAAATTGGTGGTGGGATAATGATTTGATACTTTAATTGGCCCATGGAGGGTCCCAGAAGGCGTAAAAATGATATCAAATGCTTACATAGCTTTTCTGAAGGACCACTTTTAACCATGGCTGAAGAAGCAAAAGCATAAGAACCATTATTTTTATGCAGGATAATACTCCCTCGCATGCAACAAACAAAAGCAATGAGTATTTGCAACAACTGGGGTTCTCTGGGCTATGGAAGATGGTGTGGTCTGCGAGTTCACCAGATTTTAACCGAATTGAGAACATTTGGAGTATCATGAAGCGACGCCTCTATGCAAGTGGACGCCAATTTAAGAGCAAAAATGAGTTGTGGGATGCTCTCCAAGAGGTATTGCTAGGAATAACTGTTGACGAAATCACAAATTTGACTAATTCTGTAGACCAACGTCTTTTACAAGTCGTTCATAAAAAAGAATCGCATATCCCCTACTAATTATGTAAACGTAGAAATTGCTATGTAGTTATTGTGTTCTAAGGAATTTTCCTAGTTCATTTAATGTTTGAAAATTATTTCAATAAACAAGTTATGGGTATATTGTGTTTTTTCCTTCGCCTCGTTAATAATTTGACACACTGAAATCAACAGATATTCCTATCTTCTGTCATAGTTTCGCTAATACTGCTTTAAATACTTTTATTTTCTGACTGGAGTAGCTGAATAGTATTGTAAGCACTTTCTCAAAGTTTCATGGATTTTTATTCACTCGTTCCTTAAATATTTAAAAAATGTAAACTTGTTAATAATTTGAGACGCAGTGTAGATAAATTTTATTTCTACATTTTCTTAAATGAGAATTGATGATTCGTTTTATTTGGATTATTCTCACTACTGTTCTTATTTTGAGAGTTATTTATAAAACGTTTCGATCGATGTAACCCTCGCTCTTCTTCGGAACAGACTAAATGAAAATGAAATACTTCTTTCTCAAACTGATATGTTTTATAATTCACATCAGTTATTTAAGCTGACCCCCACCACCGCACAAAAACAAAATCACGTTTTTGTAAGAAATTCTAATATCCTCATTTTGAGTGTTATTTGCACAACGTTTCGAAGCGATGCAACCTTCGAAGCAACCTTCAGTTGTATCTTGTTGAAATTTGGAATCTTTTTGTTAAACTCATAAATACGCACAGAATTTCGGATGGAACCTTTTATTTAATCCATGGGAGTAACATGCCATGACCGAGTAGAAATCCTGAGTAATTCTCAATTATATTTGGAGGATTGTACTTTAACCCCAGAAGAGTGCAACTTACAACTGAATTTTACCAAGTGTTTTACCCACACGTACTTGTAGACAATTCTTGTATGCATATGGGCTGCCTCTTTAAATTGTTTTACTTTCCACAATTCTTCTGTCTATAATTTTTACTTCGTCCCATAACGGTAGATCTAGAGCTTGGGCGAGTCAGTCCCCTTCAAAAAAATCATAACTATGAACTATGTATGAAATTCCATGAATGTAGAAATTTATGAAAAAAAAGTGAGACGTCGTCCACTAAAAGTAAGGTTAGAAGAACATCGAAAAGTCATAATATGTAGAAATATTGAAAAATCAAACATGACTGACCACATATGAAAGGAAACCATCTACTCAGTCATGGCTAATGGAACAAGGGTATGCAACCTCCGTGAATTAAGTAAAGGGTTATGTTTGAAATTCTGTGGAGGTCCGTGAAAGATTCTCGAGTTCACCAAGATAGAAAACACCCAAAATGGGAAAGATTTTAAAAAACAAAAAATAAAAAGACAAACGTATAAATCGCTATAGAAATTAGAAATCTTCTATAATATAAATCTCACCTGTCTGTTTAAATGTACGTACGTATGTATGTATGTATGTATGTATGTATGTATGTATGTGTAGGTCCGGCATAATCATATTGACACACCGGTTCCTTTCAGATCACCAAAGTTAAGTAACGTTAAGCCTGGCTAGTACCAGATTGGTAACCGTTTGGGGATTCTAGGTGCTGTTTGTGCTTTCCACTTATCTCGGTATTGTTTCCAGTTGTCCTGAAGCTCCACTTGCCACTGGTATTCAACAATCTGGACTCAGGAGAGGTGTGGTTGGAGATTGCACAACTCTTGCCACAAAAATTTCACACGCAGGCACCCTTACAGTGGGTATCCATAGTCTGTCAAGACTTTTATGTATGTATGTATGTATATTTGTATGTCTGCCTAAAACGACAGAGGCAACGGATTTTCACGAGATCAGCATCATTATGAAGCTCGACTATTCGGACGACAAATATTGAAAAATTGGCTAAAACCATTAATTCCTTCATCTTCAACTGGGCACTTTTCTACAGGAAGTGGTCGGTTTTTTCAAAAGTCATCCCCTCTTTTCGATTGACTAGCCTTAATTTAAACCTGCGTCACTTTCGGTTTGGCGATGGACGCAATAGCAAAGACGTTACATTTTTTTACAGTCTTTTCCTCCTTCATAGTACGGGTTCGAGCCGGCCTGCCTACTACCAATTTTTTTTTTTGTTTTTGCTCAACACACACCTATAAACACCCGGGCAACGCCGAGCACCCAGGCTAGTGAATAATAAGAAAAAAAGAAAACGATTTGCATCTTCCTTTCCTTTATTCATCAGGTGGACGTTTGAGTGGCGTGACGGATATATATTTACAACTAAAATACACTTTGCTTTTTATTAAGGAATGGAAAATAGTTTGTTTTTTTCCAATTCGCATTTTGTTTTACGTTAAACTTACATTAAAATTGAACACTCTGCTAAAAAAAATTTTTATTCGAACATTTAGTGCTTACTCTATAGTATACTGAAAAATAAAACAGAAAAAAGAATATTCTGGAATAAACATTGGGATAGGATAGGAATCGTAGATGTCCACGAAAAATCTTAATGCAGCAAATATATTGTTGTGCATTCTTTTGTATGCAATTTGTTCTGCTCTGTATAATTTCTATTCCTTGATAATCGGAGAATCGTGTGACTCCAGATTAACCAGCAAATAAAATGTTTTGAATGCTTTTTTCTTTTGTAAAAACGAAGATTGTTTCTTCAGCTATTAAATGCTCTGTTGGCTGATTTGTTTAGTTCTAAACTTTGTGGATCAGCTTTCTCGATAAATAAAACCACACACACACACACACACACACACACACACACACACACACACACAGACAGACAGACAGACAGACAGAGAGAGAGAGGTGGAAACTAGATTAGACTTAATATAATATGAGCGGCACTTTCTCGGTTTGTTTGTTTGTCTGTCTGTCCGTATTTTGACTTTTTTCAAGGGAGATAATTACATGAAAACTGATGCTTTGGAGAAAAGATACTTTATTTCAGTTTAAGTCAAAAGATGAAGCCATAAAAATACTTTTTGTGAGTAGGCATTTTTAAATGAATGAAAAAATATGTTGATCTTTTTTTTTATGAATAGATTTTATTAATAATTTATGCATACCAATGATAATTGTGAGGCTTAACAATTATAATAAGGAAACGCGTTTTACTTTTAATTTATTCATATCTATAATATTGTGAGATCTGTATAGCCTGGACAGTCTGATCTACTATGTATATTTAATAATGGGATTTAATATTTGTCTGAAGAAGAAACTACACTATTCTTATTTTTCAATGCTCATTGTTAGAAGGGTAATATAGTGTGTCTTTCTATTGCCAAATATTACCTCCTCCATTATTTTTTGGGGAAGAGGATGTAAATGTTCTATTGTCATGAGATCATCCTCCCAGGCCTTATCTTTTGTTTGGGGAGGTTAGCGTGATCTGGTATATATTCGTTCGTCATGATACAATCCTCTGAGGCACTAGTCTCTCCTTTGAGGAGAGAGTATCATATATGTTCGTTCATCGTATATCCTAGACAAAATATCTAAGCATAATGACTAATAAATGTGGCGTATTCTAACCTTTTACAGCAGTCTCAATGGATTATCAACTCATGGGAAATGCATTAATAATAGATTTTTCGACATTTACCTATATGTGAATACAAATTCAAATGTAACGAATTCTGCGTTCAAATGTGCATTATTTTATTAATGCACTTTTGATATTTAGATGTCTATAAAAATCATAGTAAAGTTTTCAAATACCCTAACTTTATTATTGTTAAAAAGCATTATCTGAAAGGATATTGAGCTCTTTCTTTTCGCGGGACTGGAGCTCATTATTATACACACACGCACACACACACACACACACACACACACACACACACACACACACACACACACACATATTTTGAGAGTTTATTTTAAGGTTGCTCCCTATCTTAGGTTAAACATATTGGGAAGTGATATACAAATTACCATTAGCGTATGAAGTGATACTCTTCGTGTAAAACAAATTGAGCTTAGGTATTGTAACAATGTCAAAACATTGTTAATTCACTGCCCGCATAGCAGCAGCCATATAGTGCAATGATTAGAAGCTCTGACTGTCGTTTGGGCGATTGGGTTTCGATCCTGGCTTGAGGTAGTTGCTTGTCTAGCCACACTGATGAGCTGTGAAATAGCGAAACAGTACTGTATGTGGATGACTATAATGCTCCCTATCTTAGGTTGAGCATATTGGGAAGTGATATGCAAATTACCTTTACCATATGAAGCGATGCTCATTGTGTAAAACAAATTGAGCTTAGGTATTAAGTCAATATCAAAACATTGTTAATTCACTGCCCGCATAGCAGCAGCCGTATAGCCTAATGGTTAGAAGCTACGACTGTCGTTTGGGCGATCGGATTTCGATCCTGGCTTGAGGTAGTTGCTTGTCTAGCCGCACTAATTAGCTGTGACACAGCGAAACAGTACTTTATGTGGATGACTATATATATATATATATATATATATATATATATATATATATATATATATATATATATATATATATATATATATATATACACTGCTGATCAAAAATTTAAGACCACTTAAAAATCTTTTAAAAAAAACTTTTTTTAAGGATAGATTTTAAACTCTTCTGACTTAAGGTTACGAATACTACAATTTAAACGGTTATGGAAAAAAAAAGCTACATTCCAAAGATTTAGTTTTAAAATTTACATTTTTATTAAATTAGGCATGATCACAATTATAATCACATGATCAAAATTATAAGACCAGAGACAAAAATTCTATTAAATTGTACAAAAAGTGTATAAAAGTGTATGAAAACATTCAACAATCAAACTTAATAATGAGTTCTACCTCCACTGCTTTTTATGATTCCAAAAATTCTTTAGGGCATGCTAGAAATAAGGTTTCCATTAAGGTGTGGGGGGATCCTGCTCCAGTTTCTGGAGATGGCTTCACAAAGTTCATTTTTTGTTGAATATTGTTTGCCATTTCGATAAACCTCTCTTGTCATCCATCCCTAAACATTTTCAATTGGGTTCAAGTCCGGTGAGCATGCAGGATGTCCCAAGAGATGGACTCCATTTTCTTGTAGAAAGCTCAATGTCCGTCTTGTAATGTGGATTGCAGCATTATCCTGTTGGAATAACCATCCATCCCCACACAAGCGATGACCCTCCATCACCAAAGATGCTTTTTGTAGCATGCTAACATAGCCAGCTGTTGTCTGACAACCCTGCACCACCTGGAGCTCCATCATCCCTCTGAAAGAAAAGGGGCACCCCATACCATTACGGACCTTCCACCACTATGACGTGTGAAAAAAATTTCAAGACGCATGTTTTTGTCATGCAAATATCGCTGGAAGTCATCAGGACCATCTAAATTGAATGTTTTCTCATCAGAAAACAGGACTTTCTTCCACTTCTCAACGTCCCAGGTCTGCTATTCCCGACCAAATCTTAAGCAGTCCACTTTGTGACATGGAAGCCGTCGAGGAATTTGTTTACGCTTTTTATTTGCCATGCCTTTTTGTTGTAAGTGTCGTCTGATGGTTATTGGACTACAATCAGCATCTGTAACCGCCTTAATTTGACTAGAAAGTCCTCTGTCATTCATAACAACCCGTCTGATTCAATGCAGGAGACATTTTTTTTTGTGGGGGGCTACCAAAGGATTTTACTTTTCCATAATTCTTAGTGTTCTTTAGAAAGTTGCAAATAACAGTTTTACTGCGATTTACCTTAGCTGCTATCGCTCGCTGTGACTAACATTGCTCATGGAATCCTAGAATTCCTGAGCGCTCAACTTCGGTTAGTTTTCTTGCTTTAGGTATGGTAACACCTTTACACAGTGATTGCTAATCTTTAACTGAACTAAAAACCTTACAATTACCATAAATCTAACAATTTATATACGTGGTCTAATAATTTTGATCATGTGTAAAAAGCCTAATTTAATAAAAATGCAAATTTTTTAATAACATTTTTTGAATGTAGCTTTTTGTTTCCATAACCTTTTAGATTGTAGTATTAGTAACGTTAAGTCGGAAGAGTTTAAAATCTACCCTAAAAAAAAAAAAGGTTTCTTTATTCAAGATTTTTAAGTGGTCTTAAATTTTTGATCAGCAGTATATATATATATATATATATATATATATATATATATATATATATATATATATATATATTTATATGTGTGTTACAGAGGATTAAAACTGGCGATGTCAAATCCTAATAGGTCTTTTTGATCGAAATAATTTTCTGTAATATAGATGTATTATTATTATTATTATTATTATTATTATTATTATTATTATTATTATCACGATTAAGTATTTACTTTTCAATTTTCTTAATAATCAGGCACTCCCCCAGGATTCTCTTTCACGAACTTTACATCTATATACACACAATACATATATATATATATATATATATATATATATATATATATATAAATATATATATATATATATATATATATATATATATATATATATATATATATATATATATACGGTTAGCTTTTTATAGATACATAGTTATTTGCGCACATGTTTCGTCATAACTGCGGCTCGTGGTGGTGGTTCTTCTGCAAATCTTCATAATTATTCCTTTCAAAAAATATCAGTAAAGACAAACATTTAATAAAATAAAACTTGAAAGATTAGGGCTTAATTAATCTAACTTTGTGGCTCAAAATCTTTCCTCTGACTTTAGTTTGGCAAAAAGAACAGAAGATGTAAAGTTTTGAAAGATGAAAAATTACATTGGAGATTTTCCATCAGTTGCCTTTAGCACAAAGAAGATTATCTGGCTAGAATCTGACATGAGATTAAAGGATTAAGATAATCATATTCTGATGCACCCCTCAAAGATGACATTTTGCTGCAAGTCATAACCGACATGTTTATTCACTGTGTAAAAACAAAACAGAATAAAGAAGAGTTTTAGACTATGATGAGAGAAATTTTAATTTTATTGTGCAATTAAATCATATAATTTTAATTCATCATTTTAACTTGTTTTGTATTTTGTTTTTACTAATGCGTTATCACTCATCAAGGTGCAAAGGCTACTCTGTAACATAGTGTGGACGGCTATATGAAAATACTGAGCTGTGACAAAATGACATCACAGTAAGAAAGGGAGAGAATTATCACGTTAGAGACGGGGAGTAGGTTCGAGAACATGGTCGAGAAGATGATCCCATGAAAAACGTCGCGGCAGTAATGAGAGAATAAAGAAAGAAATGTCGTTGTACACCAAAAAATTCAAGTGAAGTTCTTTTCTATTCTTTATTTGCTTTGCTACAACGTGTTGGTTCCCGGACAGCATTACAATTCAGTGACAAGGCTCAATGATTTGTGTGAGATGGATGGTGAGGCAAATACTTTGAGGATTGGATTTGGTTACTTAATGGGATGACTCATAAGGATTTGTTAACATTGGACTTGAAAATGACCATACTCTAGTCAGTTGGTAAACAGACCTCTGGCATTAAGTTCCACAGATGGACAGTTCTTGGAAACTAACTCTGCTCATGGAAGTTTTGTTTACACTTAGGAACACAAAGGAAGCAAGAAAAATTATTTACATCATCATCATCATCACCAACAACAACAACAACAACGTTTTAATTTTTATTTTGCAAGCTTTTTGCTTACAAGCCACTGCTAATCAAGGTGCTAATCAATCACTGAATGACAAGGATTAATGGTTTATCTTAGATGAAACGTGGGACAAACATATTTTTCATTCTGTTATTCCTCGATTCTTTTAAAGTCCAATTAAGCAGAAAACATTTAGTGGTAAACAAAGACAGAAAAATGTATGAATTAGCTAAGTCAGAACGAACAGCTATGTTATCCAGATTTTAATTGATTGTTTTAAAAACTATGTTTATTTAAAAATAATAATTTCTAACAGAAAACAATTTATTGTCAATCGATCCATCTTAAGTAATGCATTTCTATCTGACTCATTTATACTTTTCAAATCCTCTCATAACATTGTTCAGCATCTAATTGATAATCTTACTCGCCATCATCCTTAAGTTGCTTTTGGACTTGATAAGTGATAACTCATTCATCAGTATCAATAATCTAGCAAGAAGCTGTAAGAGTGTTCACTAATTTTATCTTCTTTTGAAAATTTTACTTTAAGTTTGAAATAGCATTTTTATTGGTCCGTGATACATGTGGAATAACATTTTCATGATTAAATTTTTACTGTCATTTTTAGATGCGTCTGTATACCTATGCAAAAAGCTTAAGTCTTAAATAGCATCTTTATCACTTTAAATCGCCAGATTGAATGACAGCATCTTTAGAATGGATTTGTATTTTATCTTTTCCTCTACTTTGGGTTAGAATTGGATGATTTATCTGCTTGAATATAATTACATGTGTTTCATTAGTATCAACACTTTTATAAAAAGCTATAAGAGAGTATGTGAAACACAAACTTTATTATTTTTGCCGTTGGAAATTTTCCTCTACAAAATTTTCTTTTGATAATATAACATTTAATCAGAATAATTTAGAAAGGGGAAATAACTCTGACATTAAAAATCGTATTGATTTCCAAATTGGCAAAAAGCAGACAACTTTCTGTGCAGCTGATGTTCAATTTGCAACTCCACAATTCAATCTTAATTCCACCATCATTAACGTCACCCACTCTTGAAATCAAACGAAATCAAAAAAACCAAATCGAGAGAGCTAATAATTTTTTTTTTTATCTTTGATTGCAAATAACATTTTACAAACTAATTAAACTAAATAGGAAAACAGACACTAGTTTCAAATAATTCAGCATTGATGAATGAAATCCGTTGATGAACTGATTCATGATTTGCTGAGGATTGGGGAGTCCACCTAATCAATCAGGCTTTTGTATAGTTGGGACTACACAGCTAGCTAGTATGGCCTGCAGAGGATTAGGATGGTATAACTGACTAACAAAGCTGATGGCGCGGCCTTTGATGGGTTATATTGTACGATCAGCCCACTTGACCTGTTGTGGGTTAGAATTGATCAACAAAAGAATATAACATGGCCTCAACAACTGGGATTTGTGTAACCAGTTAAATCGATCGTCAACTCATTGGACAACAACAGGTGAAGGTCATTCAACGATATAAACATCAGCAGGCAAGGTTTTTCCCTCTGTATTTTAGGATGTGTAAGATATTTCATTCATCAATTCTTTTGAAAAATTAAGAATCATCAATAGAGAATATTATACAGCATTATTGATATTTTGGAAAGAGGAAATCCTTAACAATCTGCACCAAATAGAGAAGAAAAGAGTTATCTTATATCAAGACATTGTTTGTGTCAGAAGACAAACATAACAATGACAAAACTGCTTCTGCACTTATTCCATTCTTCAGATATGGTGACCAGGTACAACTGGCTATTTGCAGACCCCAAACAAATCCTTCTAGGAACGAGATTGGGTTCTAAAAACAATTGATGGGGAAACTAATGCATATTTTGAGACAAATAAAAAAAATCATCTATAATATAAAGCTCACCTTTATGTTTAAATGTATATGTATGTATTAATGCCTGCCTAAAACTTTCGACAAATGCAACGGATTTTCACGAGAGTGATATCGTTTTAAAGCTCCACCCTTCGGACGACAAATATCGAAAAATTGGCTAAAAACATTAATTCCTTCACCCTCAACTGTGCATTTTTCTACAGGGAGGGGTCGCTTTTTTCGCCAATATTTTCGAAAATCATCCTCTCTTTTCGATTGACTAGCCTTAATTCAAGCCTTTGCCCCTTCCGATGCAGCGATGGACGCACCAGCAAAGACGTCACTTTTTTTTCACATTTTATTCCTCCTTCACGGCAAGGGTTCAAGTCTACCTGGCTTCTACCACTTTTTTCTTTTTTGCCCAATACACACCTCCAAACACTCGGGCAACGCTAGGCACCCAGGCTATTTCTACATACTAGGTATTAAATTGTTAGAGAATCATTGGAATCCATATAGTACCCTAAAAAGAGATTATGTTCATGAATAAAGTCGAACATTTTCTAAATTTATATTTTATTAGTTAGGCCCGGGATTTATTGAGTGATGTGTAAAGTTATCATTAAAACCAATTCTGTAAAAGATTATTAACTCTGATAACCGAATATTACATTTGCATGAGGGGTGTGTATGCAATAACTGTCATATGGTATTAAATGCTTGTTGCTTTTTTTGTGTGTGTGTTCATTAAGCAAGTCATCAAGATCCTGACTCGGGATCGTCTTGTCTACATAAAGTTCTCATTCATTGTTATTTGTGAAACTTGCAGGATTGCAGCTTTTTGTCCCCAACATCAAGAGCAGTAAGGCTCAGTGGTTCCATGCGAAGTTGGGGAAAGTTTAAAGGAATGGCACTCAAACAATGTTGCCACTCTCATGCAGTTCCACACCTGACATATCTTTGCTAGCCATATGCAGAGGAAGAGACGTCCAGAGGATGACTTTTCCTGATGATGACTCCTCCTGGATATAGCTCTGACACTAATATATGACACTTCCACAACTGAGGAAGGGTTGAATTTTCGGAGAAGAGTTATGTCTGTGTATCTTGTTGTATAATTGTTTTAGACATTGATGTTCATTTAAGTGTAAAGTTTCTAATCATAGCAGGTTACTCAACTTTTGCTAATAATTCTACCGGAGGATGCCGCGAGTGGTAGCTGCAGTATCTGAATATCAAATTGCAGCTTACGCATAATCGACAGTCATTTTACAAGATGAGACAGTTTTTGATTTTTAAACAGTCGATTTAAACAGACACTCCTTAGCAGATTATGCTTTCCCCCTGTTGAATTCGTCTATTGATTTTATGTCAGAACTTTAGATAAGATAGCAGTATATATAACAGTCGAGAAATTGTAAACAGAAAACAAATAACATACCAATTGAAGTAGAATGAAATTATCTACCAACCTGTATACTTTCAATATACTGAAATTGTATGTAAGTTTTTTTTTTATATTTTCATTTATTCATTTTGTATGAATAAGATGATTATCGTAGGCATACGTTTCGCTGATATCTTTCCAGTGAGAACTCATTCTAGAAAGATATTGGTTACTTACGGGACGGACCACGTGAAGTATGCTAACATCCATAAGTGTTTCCGTGAAAAAAAACGGTATTCAAACTTGGCAATCCCAGGTTGTCAGTCTGTGTCTATCCTCATCTCCTTTATCGGTACACGTAAACAAAAATGGCTGACTACGTGACGTCTTAAAACAAAATTCCTCATAAGACCATATTCACATAAATTTAGTGAGGTAAATTTGTCAATTCGGTTACTATGCTACTTTTAATATGTAAATAAAATACACTATCGTTGAAATAAAATTCTGCCAAAAAAAAAAAAAAATTACATGCTTCAAATGCATGAGTTGTTAGAGAATTTATTTCTGTTTCGTTTGCTGTGTAACATAATTGCTGAGGACAGATTTAGATTTAATAAGCTCTGAGGAAAATTAAATCTAAACAGTATACATGTGCGATGAACTAGGGACTTTAATGGTATGAGGAGATCAAAAGGACGAATGGCGGTGATTATGTTAGTAGATGTAGAACAGTTAGAGTAGCAGGTCCAGTTCATCAGGAGAAAGCCAAGATAAACATAAGAGGA
Source organism: Euprymna scolopes (assembly GCF_053919585.1). NCBI lineage: Eukaryota > Metazoa > Mollusca > Cephalopoda > Sepiida > Sepiolidae > Euprymna > Euprymna scolopes. The sequence continues at coordinate 40,001,992 of NC_136512.1, read as the reverse complement.
AGTGATAAGAATGGCCAGAGATAAGTAAATTTGGAAGTGAATTTCTAAAAGTCCTCCAACCCATGCTAGCATGTAAAAGGAACTGATGATTATAATGATGATGATGATAAATTATTTGTTGCTTTTATTGTTTTGTTTTCGTTTACAATTTCTCGACTGTTAACTATACTGAAATTTAACTGAACTTTAAATATATTAAATGAAAATTAATTTATTTTTTCTTAATTTCAAATGGGTGAAACGCACAATGGACTTAACCGACTCGAAGGGTTATTTATGCCATTTTTTCCCCCCGCTTTTTGCTGTGTTTTTTGTTTCTGTTTTTCTGAACACATTCATCATATTTTCCCTCTATTTTTGTTTTTGTTTTTAAAGAAATTTAACGTCGTTTTTTTTTTAAACAGGGTAATTACTTCGCTTATTCTTTACTTTACCCCTCCTCCTTACACACACACGTCCAAACACCCAGACAACGCTAGTATATATATATATATATATATATAAAAAGCATTTCTTTGAAACTCCACGGATTAAGGAATTTTTAATATACTGTTTTGAGTATCCTGTCAAACAATAAATTAATGTGAGATATATTCTTAGTCTTCAATTTTATATATATATATATATATATATATATATATATATATATATATATATATATATATATATATACAGGCTGCCCAGTATTGTCGTGTCGTAAAATATACATAAATATTATATTATAATTTATGCAGATTTCTAATTTATTATCATAGAGCCAATTCTCTATTGATTATTATCCAATCTATATAATTATAAAACTCAAATGAACTTGTAACGAGTGATGTAACCCACTTTCCAGTTTACGACATCCGGTTGCGCATGCGCGCATAAACATTAACCCATAACAACGTAAACAAATAAACACACATCGCTTCTTTTGCAGATTTTGACATGCGCACTGAAATATTAACATTATTATTTCAAAATTATTATTTAATATGGGAAGGGTGAGGATGTTTTGCAACTATTCTGTATTACAAGTATACTGTCGAAATTTTCTTACAAATAAATGAACTTTGACCCGTTGACAACATATTGTTTTACTGTGTACGTTTTCAGAGTCCCAATTGTTTTTTTTTTCGCGTTTAAATTATCTAAATAATTGTTAATACTTTCTGCATTTTTTTACATCGTTCATTTCCGTATTTCGTTTAAGATATTTTAACGCAATTTTCTTACAAATAAATCTACTTTAACCTTTGACAAACATAAGAGCATTTTACGACGTATTCTTTTACTGTGTACGTTTTCAGCGTACCAATTGTTTTTTTTTGCGTTTAAATTAAACGATATATCAAAATTTGAATAATGAAGATTTACCTATAAGCATGGCAAACCACTTATAATTCAATGGCTGTAAGTATTTTTTCAAAAATAAACAATTATAAACAGAACGACTCATAGAAATTCTTTTTTCATTTTTAATATACGTTCATAGAAATGTTTCTGTTATGTCACAAAAACTATTTTCTTTACATCACAAGTGTCACGCTCATACATTAATTCCATAGCTAATATAACATATTAACCCAACGGGTCACGGTTAGTCTAGTATATAGTAATGAGTTCAAAAGTTATAAAAAATATGCGTTCAGTACCATCCGCTATAATTGAAGCCAGAATGTTTAGCGCTCCAGCTGTAGTCATTATTCTTCTCTCCAGTGTCATTACCCTCTGAGCTGCTGACAGATTGATATGGAAGGTTGAAAAATTTCGTGACTTTGAGCTATGAATGTGCGTGTGGAAAACTAACAGCAGCAGTAATGTATTATTCAACTTAGTCTGCCAAAGCTAACTGTTTTGTTTTCAATTTTGACCATTTAGCAGCAATTTTGCAAGATAAATCCCAAATCGAAAGTGTACTACAGGTCCAAATACCCTATATATCAAATATCAACTCTGTAGGCTAAATATTCAGAAGGGAGTTTGTTTCGTACACACACCAACAAGGTCATTTATATATATATATATATATATATATATATATATATATATATATTATATATATATATATATATATATATATATATATATATATATATATATATATATATATATATAATTTAAAGGAGATTAGAATAATAGTCTAAAGAGCTAAGTGTATTTTAATGTAATAGTGAAATTACTAGTTTAATTAAAATACAGGAAATGCTCGTTGTAATTTAGATATATAATAAGCTCGATAGTTAAATGTCCTAGAGCTAATTCAATATTAAGTAATGTGATTTATAATTTAAAAATTTAAAAAAAAATTTTTAATTTAAAAATCAAATTTTAATTAAATTAAAAATCAGTTTCATAAGAAGGAACAACAACAAAGTCAATTATCTGTACGATCGTTTCGGAAATCCGTGCTTTTTATTTGTGGTATACATGAAGTCACGTAGAACAATTATACATAGTTTTTTTGGTAAGCACGGTCTCCTCATCAGCAAATTTAGGAGGATTTTTATTGAATTGAAAAGACACCAAAAATAAACCTAGCATTAAAAGTAAGGCAGATGAATCTTTTAGTTTTTCTTTTTTTGAAATCAGGAACTGTGTTTAAAGTAGTCATTTAGATGTTTGCTATAGCTTTTTATTTTATTGAATATATATATTTTTATTTTATTGTCATTTAGATGTTTGCTATAGCTTTTTATTTTATTGAATATATATATTTTTATTTTATTGAATATATATATATATATATATATATATATATATATATATATATATATATACGCGTTGGGACTCTTTTTGCCCTACTAACCAAAAATTCCATTTAATTAAAACTTTAGCACATAGGGTCTTAATGATTTGTTTTAAAGTTAACCTGGATAAGACCCTTTGTAACAATGGCTACCTCTTAGATATTGTTGAAACTACTATTAATAAGAAAGTTTCTAATTTTTACAAATCTAAAGAAATTGTAACCAATAGATGTTCTGTTTACCTTCGTCTACCTTGGCTAGGTAATATCAGTAACCAGTTTGCTAAGCAAATTTCTTTGTCTGTACAGCGGTGTTATTTTGCATCAAATCCACACGTTGTTTTTTCAACCAGACCTATGTAGTCTATTTGCAAAGATATTCTCCCCACTCACTATAATAATTCCATATTCAAATGTAGTTGCAGCGCGCACTACCTTGGGCTACCATCGCAAAGTTGGATTTTCGTTTGAAACAACACGTACCATCAAAGTTTTGGTATGCAACATTTTCACCTTCGGATGTTCTAATACGTATGATTCTTCGATTTGCGAACACCTCATAAATAACCAGGCGTGTGCCACGAATTTTAGTGCTGACATGTTTACGCTCTTGAGTAAGTTACACTCGCCCTTTCATCTAAAAATTCTAGAAACTATTTTTATTAAGTCTTTGAGACCTTCTCTTTGCAAGCAAAAAGAAAATCTTTTAGGATTTAATTTGGTTTCTATGAATTTTTTCCCCTCGCTTATTTCGTTCCCCCCCCCCGCCATATTCATGACTATTTTTTTAATCATATTTTCCTCGATTTAGCTCTGTTGAGCGAGGAACGAAACCTGGTTAGCTAACCTTTATTTTCATTTTTTATTTTTTTAATCATCATGTTGATAGGTTTGTATTTAGCATAATTAAATTTTGTACCCCCCCCCAAATTTTTTTTCAAATATACATCCGTAATAGAACGTTTTCATTTTAAATCCTACACGATTAAGCATAAATAGAATTCAGCATAATAGTGAAAAGAAACTAATCAGTAATAAGAAACCATAAATGAATAAGTAATTAAAATTCGTTTTTTAAAGGAATATGCAAATTAGCTAACTTTCATGTAGTCGCTCGCACAACCATGACTGAGTTTGTTTTAATAATTTTAAAATAGAAAAGTATGCTTTTAATATCAATGCCAGAGCGAAGAAAACCCCAACTTTATAGTTATATAGATAGAAAAGTAGACGGATACACAAGTAGAGAGATCAATAGATAGAACCGCCATCGTAGTGCCTACTTGTTTTGTGTAAAATCGCCACAACTAAGCTAAAATTTCCCTTGCATTCGTGCGTGCTTTCTCAGCACATAGCTCTTCATTTAACAGCAAAGTATCACACACTCACCTTACCGTACCGATTTCTGCTTTGCGTGGGCACGTCTCTAAATAAATTACCATTTCAAAGGCGACTTCGGTCATCTTTTCTCTCCTTCACCGAAATCTGAAAAAGAACAGTTTTGTAAATACTTTCTTTCTGTCAGATTACTGTCAAAGAAACGCTTTCAGCCACCAAATACACTTCACTCTTAACTTCCTTCATATACATTATATATATATATATATATATATATATATATATATATATATATATATATATATATATATATATATATATATATATATATATATATATCTGTGTGTGTTTGTGTGTTTACATATATAATGTTATATATATATGTGTGTGTGTGTGCGTGTGTGTGTTTACATATATGGTATGTTCATATATATATATATATATATATATATATATATATATATATATATATATATATATTCAATCATGTCTGATTGAACACGACGGAGCTATTCTTTTTCCGATTTTTCTGGATACCGTTTCCATTCGCTGAGCGGTCTTTTTTTGTATCGGCTGGCATGTTGTATAAAATGGTGCCCAAAACATGCCAGCCGATATAAAAGAGACCGCTCGGCGAATGGAAAAGATATCCAGAAAAATCTTAAAATAAAAGAATAACTCCATCGTGTCCAATTAAACGATCTTGAATAATGACCTACTGGCAATATATATATATATATATATATATATATATATATATATATGATAAAAAGTCTATATTCCAAATTCCAAGATGTTTTTTCATCTTACCGTTTATTTTATTCAGCATCTTAAATGTACAATTCTTGACAGCACTTGTTTCATAGTGCAAAAACAGTCATATAATTATTATATCAAATTTTAAATATTTTCCGTTATGACTCATCAGAAGAATAAGAACTCATTAACTTTAAAAGTAAATAAAAAGAGTATTGACATGATTACATAAATCCGAAAAAATAGTAGAGTAGTTACAATTGTGTGTTATGATAATTATGCCATCTTTAGTTTTAATGCTACGTTGTTCACGCTGTACTAACATATTAATATTATGTAGTCATATTGATATAATTAACACTAAAATATCCGGCCCTGTCGGTGGGGCATTAGAATACACCGACTGTCCCCTGCAGAGGGTAAAAGTCCCTCAATGGGGGTCCTGGATATGACCTTAAACTATATCCAGTGGTGAGGCCCCAGCTTGTGGGCTTTGGGGAGTGTGGAGCCACCCTTTAATTACCATTGCTCCCAGGTCCACTCTGAGTGGTAGTACCTGTTAGGGTTCCAACTATGGGTTAAATAGAAACCGACTTGAAAACAACAAATATATTCTATTAAAAAAATTTTTCTTCAAAATCCTTGGAATCGGCATTAAATAACCCGAAAAGGGTTGATATGCCGTAAAACAAAAACAACCAACAACCAACAACTAAAATATCTTATATAATACTTTTTAATTAATTATTTATAAATATTTAATATTTATTGTTAACAATGGTTAAATCTACAATATGTGTATTTAGTTTTTTTTTTATATACAAAACTAATTTTTAATTCATAGAATTTGTTGACATTATTTAACTTATTTCGTATAATCTAAATATATGTTACGTCTTAATAAAATTATTACATCGAATAATTTTTTTAGGTATATTTCTACGCTTAAACAGACTTCTATTAATTAATACAATTTAATTAGAATTAATAAACCTTTTATTTTCATTAATATGGGAGATTTCTTAATTTTTGTTACGTTTGTTTTTCTTTTTAGTGCAAGGAACGCTATTCTACTTAAAAAAAGTGTACTGTATTGTCCCCCTTACATAATATAATCATCTTATTGATTAATTATATTTTATGAATTTTAACTGTACTAATTAAATGTTATATTGTAACATAGCACGAATGAGTTTATGTAAATGCAGGCGAAGTGACGTCACTGGGGGGACTATAAAAAAGAGAAAGAGGACGATCACGTGAAAGATGAGATAACATTCGAGACCTCGTGAGAGACGTGGATAACGTTTACGGTCACGTGCAAGGCGTTAAGGACGCTCGAGAAGAGGATTATGTAAGGGACGTCACAGCGGTAAAACGAGAATGTGGAAATAAATGTTGTTGCTACAAAAAAAAAAAAAACAAGCAAGTTGGAGTTATTTCCTAATCTTTGTCTTAGTCTCCTTTGTGACTGAAACTGTACCCAATGTGTATCAGTCTGCGGACAACGTTACAATATTTTACTAATTAAAAATTTTTCAGAGTCACCCCTCTCTTAATATTTATGTTCTTATTTTCATATTTATTTATTTGAACTGGGATATTTTAAACCAATTACAATGTAAACTAATATATATATATATATATATATATATATATATATATATATATATATATATATATATATATATATATAATGTATGTGTGTGTGTGTTTATTAATTACAAGTATAATCTTTAATATTTATTATATTCAGCTCAATAATTACCTGGAATATCTGTTTAAGTTACGAAATTGTAACTAGCTTCTAACAAATGTATTTTGCCCAAAATAATCTATTCAACTCGAATATACAGAAATTTATCCTGATATGTATTTTTAAATATTCTATTTATGTCCAATAAATGTACTTATTTAAATTTATGAATGTATATCGTTATTATCATTAAATATTCAATACCAATTATGCTATTATTGTATTTGGATTATTTAGTTGGGTCCTACTAACATATATTTTAACTCACCTTCATCATTTTTTTATCTTTTTATTTTTCTATTTTTTTTTTTATAAAAAGGAAATATTCATTCTGTTTCAATGTTACTTATTATATATTTATATCTGTGTGTTGTTAATTTTTTTTAAGTATAATCTTAAAATTTATCATTTTCAACCTATAATTTATCTGGTATACATACTTCAATCCAAATTTATAATTACCTTCAAACAAGTATATATTCATTAATGCAATTTACTCCACTTAAATAAATCAAGTTCCTACTTCTATTTATTTTTAAATACAATTACCATTCACTATTTACTTATTATAATTTAATGAATTACATCTAAAGATTCAATGCCAATCCTGCTATGATTATATTTGGGTTATTTTCACTAATTTATTTCACCACTATTCCTATTTTTAAATATAAGTTTAAAATTTAATTATTTTCAACCTATAATTATCAGGTATAAATACTTCAATCAGAATTGTCTCAGTCACGAAGGATTTCTCCTTTACTGACTGAAGGTATCGGAACATCTGTTTTGATACTGTGGAATGGAGGAGAAATCCTTCGTTACTGAGACAATTCTCATTCTTGTTCTTGTGCCTATACAGAGTGCCCCCCCCCTTTGGGAAGCAGGATCTCCCCCATACTGAAAACCGATCCTGGCCCTGCCCAACTGGGGAGGCGAATAAATAGGAACACTAAAAAATTCCTAATGTCTATCCATAAACACGGCTCTTTATACAAACAAACATAATATTATAAATACCTATTAAGATTAAAACGAAAATCACAATAGAAAGAAATTAAAAACTTAAAAATCAAAATTGAATGAAAACATTCCTACCAAATAACGAATTCTAGACAAGGTTTATTTAAACTATAATACATAACACACATTCTACAAACCAATAAAAAGGAAACACACACGCACTTACGCACACTCCCCCACATACGAACACGCACACAGGGATGCACTTATTTGACCAACTACTAACGTGCTCCACACTTCCACTCAAGTAAGAAAAAAAAAGAAAGAAAAGGAGAAAAAAGAGAAACGTAAGGAAAAGGAGGGAACCGCAAAAGACAGCAACACCCAGTGACCATGGTCTAACCCCCAATGTGCAAGGGCAGGGGCGGAACACATTCATGAAGACCTTTAGAATCATTTACAGATATTTCCACTGCTTGGAAACATGTCACCAAAATGAATTGCGAAAATGCTTTTATACATTTTAAATATATTTTAAATATTTTACATTTTGAATACTTTCTGAAGAGGACGCTTCACAGAACATCGGAAAAATTATTATTTCAATGACTTAAAAACTTATTAAAATGATCTAAATAATTGAAAAATGAAAATATGAAATAATAAAATAAGTTTAAAAAATATAGAACAATTGTTAGTGAGCCCATTCATTTAAATATATATCTGTCTTTCGCTTGAATCTTTCAACCCATTATATCTATCTATCTATCTATCTATCTATCTATCTATCTATCTATCTATCTATCTATCTATCTATCTATCTATCTATCTCTCTCTCTCTCTCTCTCTCTCTATATATATATATATATATATATATGTATATATATATATATGATGACAAAATAGAGAAATAAAAAGGAACAAACCGAGTTATGTGTTCATCAACGTTTCGTCTTTATTTCGAAACTTCCTCTGGATAAATAAGATTAAGAAAACAAAAACACCAGTACAAATATTGGGAAATATTTCATGTGCAACGCTATTCTATTTCAGAAACGTCTTTTTCCGTGTCTGAAATAGAACAGCGTCACATTTTGCGCATTAAACATTTTCAAATATTGGTACTGGTGTTTTTGTTTTCTCATTCATCCAGAGTAAGCAACGAAATAAAGACGAAACGTTGATGAACACATAACTCGGTTTGTTCCTTTTAATTCTCTCTCTCTCTCTCTCTCTCTCTCTCTCTCTCTCTCTATATATATATATATATATATATATATATATATATATATATATATATATATATATTCTCCACTTTTATTTACAACAAATTTTAATTAACAACACGAAAATATTACATTCTGAAACTGATTTTAAAAAAATAAAAATACTCCAGTCATCTTTAAAAGAACTTAGGAACCTATAATAAAAGAAACATTCTGTATGAAACGAGTAACATTTTAAAATGGTTAACGCAAATAAAATTTATCCGGTAATGCATATTCTAGTGTTCCGGAATGCAAAATGTAACCATTTCTTCTAGAACTAAATTTTTTTCTGTTTAGATATTTATCAATTTCATATACGGTGTTCTTCGGTTGATTAGTGAAATGTTCTTCCTTTCTTCTGCGTTTTATTCAACTGTGTTTTGTCACCATAAGATTATTTGACAAAGAATCTAAAATGCTAGTGATACTAATTAATTTTAGTTTGTTACAAAAATATATAAGAATAATTTAACTAAATATTTTGTGAAATTATATATATATATAGTACTGCTTCAAGAATAGAATTCTACTTCAGAGGAATTTCTAACAATATTTGCTTATATATATATATATATGAGGGGCGTGCAATACGTAATACCCCTAACCCACTTCCCATAGAAGTAGAGCCACGAAACTTTGCACAGTTATTAGTCTTTCTCATCATAGGAACCACCCAGAGTTATGCATTTCTCCCATCGTTTGATGCAGCTCTAGAGACCATTTTTGTAGAACACCCCAGGTTGGTCCTCCAACCACAACGTGACTTCAGAAATCAAGTCTGCATCATCTAGCAAATGCTTTCCTTCCAAAAACAACTTCATAGCTGGGAAGAGGTGAAAGTCAAAGGGTGCAAGTTCAGAAGAGTAGGGAGGATAGGGAAGGATTTCATAACTACACGCCCGTGCTTCTGATATGGCGACATGCGAATTGTAGACCGAAGCGTTGTCATGTAGGAGGAGGGTACCTATGCTGATCTTGCCCCACTTCTTGATTTTGATAGCTTCCCTTAATTTCCTTAAAAGTGAAACATAATAGGCTCCTGTAATTATGGTACCCTTTGCCAGGAAATCTGTACTCACTACTCCGTCCTGGTCCCAGAAGACTGTGAGCATGACCTTGCCAGCAGAGGGCTGCACTCTTGCCTTCTTTGGAGATGGTGAGTCCAAGTGCTTCCACTGCATTGACTGGGCTTTGGTCTCTGGATCATAGTGATGGACCCAGGTTTCATCCTGTGTAATCAGTCTTTTGAAAAACTTTGACTCATCTTCTTGGCACATCTCCAAATTCATCCTCGAGCACTCGACACATTCTCGCTTCTGGAATGGTGTGAACAACCTGGAATCCATATGGCGGACACCTTATGCATATGCAGATGCTCATGAATGATAGTTTCCACAGACCCTGTACTAATCTTGACATCTTGGGCTATTTGGCGAATAGTAACGCGCCGATCTTCCAAAATGGCAGCCTCAACTTGACGGACAGATGTCTCATCAATGGCAGAGGGGGGCAGGTCTGGGAGCTGTTTCCACAGACTTCCGGTCATGTTTGAATTCATGATGCCAGCGTTTTACAATGTCATATGATGGGGCATTATCACCATAAGTTTCTTTCATTTCATCAAAAGTCTCCTGTGGTGTGCGTCCTTTGAAATACACTGCTCGACATTCAACAGGCTCCATTTCAAACCTGACTACGTTCAAACATCTGTAAAACAGAAACCACAATTAGTTCAGAGCTGTAATTTGCCACATAACTCGTAGAGATATAAATCATTGTACATGCAAAATTTCACCTAGATCATACAACTGGAAGTGGATCAAGGGCATTACTTATTGCACGCCCTCATAGATACATACATACAAATATATATATATATATATATATATATATATATATATATACTGCATTGCTGAGGGTATGTAGGTTTTGTCATTTAGGTCATCTAGGAATACAAAATTCTAGTTTACAACAATCGAGACCTAGTCATTTCCTTTAACATGTTCGGACAAACCGGAATTATAGTACCTAACGTTCGTTAGTATTCAAAATAAATATTTGGCTCTTGCATAAATTACGATCTTGCTCTTATATAGTGTTTATTTCTGTTTTAGATGAGGCAAACAGTACCGTATGTGGATGACTACAATGCTGTCCTATCTTAGGTTAAGCATATTAGAAACGATATAACAATTGGCATTAGCGTATTAAGCGATGCACTTTCCGTAAACAAATGCAGCTTAGAAATTTGGACAATGTTTAAACATTGTCAACTAACATCTTAGCAGCAGCCAAATAGCATAATGGTCGAGTTTCAAATCCGGCTTGAAGTAGTTGCTAGTCTAGTCGCACTGATAAGCTGGAAGTAAGTTCAACTGCTTGATCTTAAATATGGATTAAAAATATGGTCACATATATATATATATATATATAATGTGTAACCATATTTTTAATCCATATTTAAGATCAAGTAGTTGAACTTACTTCCACTCCACACTTCTAAGTTTTTGTTTAATTATTTTCCGTTAGCCATAGAGTTTATTAATCGCCCTATTTCCGTATTTAAACTTTTAAAATTATTTTACAAGAAATCATCTATAAAACACAGAAATTATATACATATATACAGTTCAGTACATGTAGAAATTTAGACGACCAATGTAAATTATGTCTGAATGAGATATTTGAAATTCTAAAGTCTATTTAACTGTAGAAGTGAAATAACAAACAAGTGTATGCAGTATATAAACTTTACTTTAGGATAGCAATAAAAATAAAATAAAACGAAATAATTAAATTAAAGACTAACCTAAACTAACACTTAAAATAAAAATAAACTAAAATTAATTAATATGCTAACACTTTCGATTCTTTGCCGAATACTCTTCCATGACAAAACACAAGTGAACAAAATTCCAAGTATGCATTTGTTAAAATAAGGTCTCTTATAAGTTTCAGTCACAAAAAATTATATACAAAAGAAGAGGAAGTAAAAGTCAGAAGAAGCTTTGTTTGAGAAAAACCCTGCCATTCACTAATATTAACATTAACTTGTGGGAAGGAACAACAATTAATCTACTTTATTAGCTAGCTAAAGTAAATACTACATGCATAAAAGCACGATTTCCATGCATTTTAGCCGGATGATTTCCAATGGGGATGAAACGCGGAAGAACTTGTGTAGGTTAATTGTTATCAATATATGTTCATTATATATATATATAAATTTTAATAGGTCTAATTTAAGACTACAGAATTATCGTTTTTCAGTTTACTTTCGGACTGACAATCTGTCAAAATAAATAAACATCATCCTCTCCCAATCATCAGAGAGTGTTAATTTTACAATAGATAATACAACCCTGGAGAATGTGGATAAATTCAATACCTTGGTGCGACCATCGCCAAAAACATTACTCTTGACCTTCGAACTTAGCACAACACTTGGCCTGGCCTCTCACACATTTGGAAGATCAACCTCGTGCATTTGGAAGAACAGACATCTGACCATCAAGACAAAAGTCCGTGTGTATGAAACGTGTGTTGAGTGTCCTTCTCTATGGGGCTGGGACGTGGTCTAACTATCGTTCTCAAGAGTTCAGAATTAGTGCATTCCATACAGGATGTTTCCGGTAAATCATTGGCGTGTCATGAGAGGACAGAATGACAAACAAAGAACTCGTTAGATGTATAACATGGTGTTTTGAAAGAGGCCTGTTGGTCGTCCGTGTCTCAGATTCAAGGATGTGCTAAAGTGAGATCTCAGGGATTTCGGTGTGGAATGTGAGCAATGGACAGCACTATCCCGGGATTGGGATGTTTGGCGAGCCAAAATTTATACCGGGAAAAAGAGAGATGAGACGAAAATCTACAAAATTCTCAAAATACGTCGATCCAAGACGCCATAGTGTGGACCTCTAAAGCATTGTCGGTCGCGACGGATGCATGCAAAAGATAGAGGAACTATATATATATATATATATATATATATATATATATATATATATATATATATATATATATATATATAAATGCCACTAGGTTTGATTTAAGACTAAAGAATTATCGTTTTGCAGTTTCATTTTTTAATGTGTCTTGACTCGACGAACAAGTTTTAAATGTTATATATATATAATGTTATATATATATATATATAATGTTGTTATATATATAATGTTATATATATATAATGTTGTTATATATATAATGTTATATATATATAATGTTATATATATAATGTTATATATATATAATGTTATATATATATAATGTTATATATATATAATGTTATATATATATATAATGTTATATATATATAATGTTATATATATATAATGTTATATATATAATGTTATATATATATAATGTTATATATATATAATGTTATATATATAATGTTATATATATATAATGTTATATATATATAATGTTATATATATATAATGTTATATATATATAATGTTATATATATAATGTTATATATATAATGTTATATATATATATAATGTAATATATATATATATAATGTAATATATATATATAATGTAATATATATATAATGTAATATATATATAATGTAATATATAGATAATGTAATATATAGATAATGTAATATATATATATAATGTAATATATATATAATGTAATATATATATATATATATACTGTAATATATATATAATGTAATATATATATAATGTAATATATATATAATGTAATATATATATAATGTAATATATATAATGTAATATATATATATATAATGTAATATATATATAATGTAATATATATATATAATGTAATATATATATAATGTAATATATATAATGTAATATATATATAATGTAATATATATAATGTAATAGATATCTATAATGTAATATATATAATGTAATATATATATAATGTAATATATATCTATAATGTAATATATATATAATGTAATATATATATATATAATGTAATATATATATATATAATGTAATATATATATAATGTAATATATATATAATGTAATATATATATATAATGTAATATATATATAATGTAATATATATATATAATGTAATATATATATAATGTAATATATATAATGTAATATATATATAATGTAATGTAATATATATATAATGTAATATATATATATAATGTAATATATATATATAATGTAATATATATAATGTAATATATATATAATGTAATGTAATATATATATAATGTAATGTAATATATATATAATGTAATGTAATATATATATAATGTAATGTAATATATATATAATGTAATATATATATATATAATGTAATATATATATATATAATGTAATATATATATAATGTAATATATATATATAATGTAATATATATATATAATGTAATATATATATATAATGTAATATATATATATAATGTAATATATATATAATGTAATATATATATAATGTAATATATATATATAATGTAATATATATAATGTAATATATATATAATGTAATATATATATAATGCAATATATATATATAATGTAATATATATAATGTAATATATATAATGTAATATATATATAATGTAATATATATATAATGTAATATATATATATATATAATGTAATATATATATATATAATGTAATATATATATATAATGTAATATATATATATAATGTAATATATATATATAATGTATTATATATATATAATGTAATATATATATAATGTAATATATATATAATGTAATATATATAATGTAATATATATAATGTAATATATATAATGTAATATATATATAATGAAATATATATATATAAAGTAATATATATAATGTAATATATATAATGTAATATATATATATAATGTAATATATATATAATGTAATATATATATATATATAATGTAATATATATATATATATATAATGTAATATATATATATATATAATGTAATATATATATAATGTAATATATATAATGTAATATATATAATGTAATATATATAATGTAATATATATATATAATGTAATATATATATATAATGTAATATATATATATATATATAATGTAATATATATATATATAATGTAATATATATATAATGTAATATATATATAATGTAATATATATATAATGTAATATATATAATGTAATATATATATAATGTAATATATATATATAATGTAATATATATATATATAATGTAATATATATATAATGTAATATATATATAATGTAATATATATATAATGTAATATATATATAATGTAATATATATATAATGTAATATATATATAATGTAATATATATATAATGTAATATATAATGCAATATATATATAAAATGTAATATATATATATATAATGTAATATATAATGTAATATATATAATGTAATATATATATAAAATGTAATATATATATAAAATGTAATATATATATATATAATGTAATATATATATAATGTTATATATATATAATGTTATATATATATAATGTTATATATATATAATGTTATATATATATAATGTTATATATATAATGTTATATATATAATGTAATATATATATATAATGTAATATATATATATATAATGTAATATATATATATAATGTAATATATATATAATGTAATATATATATAATGTAATATATAGATAATGTAATATATATAATGTAATATATATATAATGTAATATATATAATGTAATATATATATATATAATGTAATATATATAATGTAATATATATATATATAATGTAATATATATAATGTAATATATATATATAATGTAATATATATATATATAATGTAATATATATATATAATGTAATATATATATATATAATGTAATATATATATATAATGTAATATATATATATAATGTAATATATATATATATAATGTAATATATATATATATAATGTAATATATATATATATAATGTAATATATATATAATGTAATGTATATATATAATGTAATATATAT
The DNA here is from genome assembly GCF_053919585.1 of Euprymna scolopes. Classification (NCBI taxonomy): domain Eukaryota; kingdom Metazoa; phylum Mollusca; class Cephalopoda; order Sepiida; family Sepiolidae; genus Euprymna; species Euprymna scolopes. The sequence goes on along the minus strand of NC_136512.1, from coordinate 39,986,203 downwards.
AATGTAATATATATATATATAATGTAATATATATATATATAATGTAATATATATATATAATGTTATATAATATGTAATATATATATAATGTAATATGTAATATATATATATATAATGTAATATGTAATGTAATATATATATAAAATGTAATATATATATATATATAATGTAATATGTAATGTAATATATATATAAAATGTAATATATATATATAATGTAATATGTAATGTAATATATATATAAAATGTAATATATATATATATATAATGTAATATGTAATGTAATATATATATAAAATGTAATATATATATATATATATATATATATATATATATATATATATATATATATATATATATATATATAATGTAATTCTCAGTTTTGTGTTTAAATGTCATTTATAAAAATATAAAAATATTGTTTGAACAAAGAATACATTTAAAGTATTTCCTTAATCCATGGATTTTCGATGTCGGCTCATCTCCTCAGAGGAAAAGTTATTATCAAAATATTTATTCTGGTTTGATATAATTTTGCTGTATAGCACATACACAGAAATATACTGTAAAGATTTAATCTATTAAAAGGGACATAGATAAAGAAAATAAGGATTGAGACAAAAAAGGATATGGGTTTTTTGGTAATCCTTGAATAGAAAAGGATGATGTTGTTAGGTTCCGGATTGGTTGAAGATTGACAAAATCCAATTATGTTTGATATAGTATCCAGAGTAAAAGGCAATATTCCTTTGTGAATGCAGAATTTTAGATTTATTCGGTCCTATTTTTTGGTAATGGTCTCACAATACAAATACTAGAGTAAATACATATTCGAATATTTCATCAAAGAACTCTTTTAGATCTCAAACACTGTTAGCACAAAAGTTAAGAACATAATTTTCCTTTCCCCAATTAATCATTTAAATATTTTATGGTAGGTGTTTCTTTTGGTCTCTTGGTTTAACTGGATTCCAAGACGAGAATTCATCTTATCTGGTGAATATCTAGCTTCATGCTAGTATTTAAGAAGATACACCATTCCTCATAAAAGCTGGTATTGGTTAAGCATACCGAGGAAATCTTATTTGGACCGTAAATACTATGCTGTTTTTAATATTTAGTAAGGGATTATTTTTAGGGGAAAGTATCCTAATGCCAGATTCTTCAGACAACCCCCTGTACAGAGAGATCTTAGAAACTCAAGAATAGTGTCTAGTAAGCATTCAAGTAATCTTCTGGCATTCAAGTTCTTTCGTGTGTGTGTGTGTGTGTGTGTGTGTGTGTGTGTGTGTGTGTGTGCAAATAAAATTTGGTTTCATGGAAAATGCATATGGATATACATTTAGGTTCGATTCTGCCTCTTAGTCTGTTTCTGTCTTTCCCTCTTTTTCCTTTATACTTCAATTCTTTTTCTTACTTCTCTCTTCACTCACTCCGACTTTCTGCCTTCATCTCTCTCTCTCTCTCTCTCTCTCTCTCTCTTTCTCTCTCTCTCTCTCTACAATGGACACTTTAATCTCTGTCACTTTTAATTTGTTTTTTTCTCACTATATTTTTTCACTCTCTTTTTTCTCACTATATTTTTTCTCTCTCTCTTTCTCTCTTTCTCTATCTCCCTGTCTCTCTCTCACGATATTCTTTCCTCTTTTTCTCTTCCTCTCTGCCCCTTACTGTTTCATCTCTCTCTACCCCTCTCCATCTCTCACTATCTCTTCTTTCCTGACCCCCATCTCTCTCTCTAATAGACACTTTAGCCAGGAAAAAGATACTTACTGAGTTTTATCACAGAGATTTTACATCTGGTAGAATGATTTTAAAAGGAGAAATTCAAGATCCTCAGATAGAAATCCTAGCGTATAAGGACCTGTTTGTATGCATACATTTATGTACATGAACCTACTTGAAACGCCAACAATCACCTCGAACATAAAATATTCGCGCGTTTGATGACATACGAAACGCAGTCTTTCGAAAACTGAAGTTCCGGCGTTCCTCTTGCAGCTGCGGAAGCGGTTTGGTTGTCTCCTTGTGTTTATGGGGCATGTACGGCCTCGGTGGCATTCTGAATGAACTCATTACGCAGGGACGTGTCTCTCTCTAAAACAAATTATTCACAAGAAATAAATGTGTTATTTAAATGAATGTGAAAGTCTTTTCCATTATCACATCTTTCTTACCATCAAAGCGGCTTATTGTTATTTCAATAAATAATATAACATAATATATTGAAATAGTGTGTGTGTGTGTGTGTGTGTGTCTGTGTGTGTGTGTGTGTGTGTGTGTGTGTGCGTGCGATTGGTTAATGAATCTAATTACATTTTAGGTTAATTGTTTTAATTGTAAATATTTTTAAAATAATATCTTCCACAGTTTTGTTCGACTTTTTATTTTTAATTAGAACCTAAATACAACATCTTGGAAATATGAATATAACCTCTTTCAAAATTAAATATGCGGCAAAAGACAGCTTCCTCGCATGTGTTTGAATTCAATTATTTTTTTCGGAGTGGATGCCTATAAACAATACAATGTTTTTACTTATGCCTTTTGTGGACTTTAAATATTTCCATTTTCTCCTATTTACATTTTTCTTCATAATCTTTTTCATTCCAAAGAAAAAAAACTTTCCAGCCGGTTTTTAAGTAACATACATTTATCTCTGATGGGTTGTTTACCGTGACTCTGCTATGCTACGAAACATCTGACAGACGTATTTCATAGAAATAAATAAAAAATATTATGAGTATACATAAAATACAGATTCCGGTTTTGGAATGATGTGTGTGTGTGTAATTATAAACAATTATTTTATGCATACAGACGCTGTTGTTTCATACTTTGGCAGGAAGTGACGATTGCCGCTGTTTGAGGGATTCAAACCGGGTCACGAAGCCATCTCTGACTTCATTACCCCTTAGCCACCGTCAATCGCCACAATAATCAAGGAAAAATGTATCATTTATAAAGCCAAATACAAGCATAACGTTATAGAGATGGTCTAAAGTGATCGAGCGACCGGAAATCGCAATCTCGCACTCAAGACTAGCCGACCTACTATTTATTTCCCAGAAAGGGCTTAACTTTTAAGAACTTACTTCTAAAAGGGGCGAAATAATTATAAATTATAAATAATTATTTTTTTATGCCTATAAACATTCTCTCTCTCTCTCCCTCTCTCTCTCTCTCTCTCTCTCTCTCTCTCTATATATATATATATATATATATATATATATATATATATATATATATATTAGTAGAGACGGGCGATTCCAACACACTTCTTTGCTGGCAATACTTAGTATACAATTGTGAATTATTTAGGATTTTGACTGAATAAATGAGAGCATGCTAACTCACATGGATTAAATAAAAGGATCCATTTTAAATTTTGTGCAGATTCTCGGGTTCAATGGATATATTTACGAGCTCAACAAATTACACAGGCCGAAACGTTGTCAAAACAACACTCAAGGTGAGAACAGTCGTCCGAGTGATCCAGTTAATACTAATATTCCAGCATTTTTCATGGCAGACACTGCATATTTACAACTAAACTTCAGAAGCTTACAGGGATTTGTTAGCAAAAGTGCAGTATAGTTAACAGTGCAAATATAGGGGAAATATACAACAAATTACTTTATCAAACGATAAAATGAAACTTTCTATCAACTTTTTTTTAAGCATTTGTAAACTTTGTAATTATTTTTTCAATTTCAAAATTTTCTTCGTTATTTCTACTTGACCGAATTCATCAATCAAAGGTGGCCGTTAATTTTGTTTTGGAGGTGATTGCTAATTTCTGACTTAAAATATAGTTTAAAAGATTTACCGCGTCACAAAATGTAAATCCGAGTGTATTTTCTAGTAAGATTTGGTTTAGTTTTTTTTCTTATCTTTGAATTTTCAATCGAGTGTCACTATATAAAAGCAATATTCACTGCCACTGCTGCTATGAACAGGTTTAACCGTTCATCCGTCTGTCACATTTACTTAATTTAGAAATGGAATTTTACTCACTGAATAAAAGAAATCAATGAGTAAAAGTTGAAAGTAAGTGCTGATGCAGAATAAGGACCATGCTATCATCGGAATTTTCTGGCCAGTTTAAAACGTCAGAAGAACGAAAGTTTTGTAATATTTTTCTTATGTGCAAACGCTGTCCAATATTGTTCAATGAAAAATATAGTGGCGAATTGGATAGAAACGTTGAATCTTTACAATTCCAGGTGAGCATTGTCTGAAGATAGCGGTTTCAATCCTACTCAAAGCCGGCCAGAGGCTTACTTGGCCAAAACGTGGTGAGACGACAACTATGGAAGGCAGTAATTGCTGAGGATGCAGTTAAGAGATTCAGAGTTCCTATCCTGTTGTGGTTACCACCTGACGAAGGCCAAAGAAATAGTTGGCCGAAACGTCATGAAACAACAACTAAAAAAGATGAGAATAATAGGCTGCAATAAATAAATTAGTACAGTCCTTATTCTTCATAAATACCCATCTCTCCAAGAGGTTTCGTCCATCTATTAGTTCGTCTGTTGCACTTTGTATAATAACATTGCTATATCTAAAAGAGTGCCTGATGTAATAAGTCCTGCACCATCTACTCTATCCCATTGTCACAATGTTGCATATATGTCCTTTTTTAAAAAGCATTTCCATGCTACCTGAAATGCAAATACCCATAATATACTCGACTAGCAACAAAATTACACCAATTCACTGTAGAGGTACCCAAATGCCAAAAAGCTTTCTATCTCCTTTTCTAAGATCACTTGTCTTTGGAATTACTTCCCTGCTTCCTATTTTCCCGATGGTACAAATGTAGAAATATAAATGTAATTTGAACAAATATTTTCTGCAAAACTCCCCACTTAGGCTGCTCCTTATGAATCCGGTCCTTAATTACAATATCCCCTTACGTTTCAGTGGCAACATCTACTATTGAACCAAAGTAAAACATTTTTTAAAGTGAATCGACGGACCTTTAGTTTTAGATATTTGTTTAGATTGCTTAATTCAAAAATACAACAAGGTTAACAAGAGTTTTTGTATAATTTATGACATTGACAACCATGGCGACAAAACTGTATGATATTCATCAAAGTTTGTTTAATATTTTTATGGAAGTCGCTGCAGATAATACATGAAGCCATTTGATGTAAAGAACTAAAAAGAAACAAGAAAAATGATTAACAGAAAGACTGGAAATGCCTAGTGAATGAAAACAGTCAGCAGGAAAGAGTTCCACAAGTATGCGGTTTTAGAAAAGATGCTACTAAGATGGGAAGATGTATTGCAACTAGGTACTTGAACAAAAAGTCAGGAGATATGACATTCTATCTTCTTAAATATGCAAAACTTGCAGTACCTACTCGATGTTGTCCAGATATTTTTTGCGGTTTTTAATGGAATTTTGAAATGTGAATTTGATTAAACCAAATAAAACTCATTGGGGATGCTGAAAACAGAAAACAAACATTTTATTGATAAAGACCACTAGATAAACAAATCAAACGAACTCAAATAAGGAAGCAAGAAATATAGCAAACAATTCTGAAGAACACATACCATAATAGTACTTAAAGGAGAGACTAAGTTTAGCAACCTCGTCTGTGAGAAAGAGGATGCAGAAAAGACAAAAAAGTTGGGACAACCAAATTATCGATACGCTTTTCAATTGATTTAGAGATTCACGAATTCAAATATGATGATAGCACTTTATACAATGCCTGATAGTAGATTTGTAAAAAATGAAAAGAAATTGGAATCTTAAGTAGATTCTCATCATTCCAGCAACCGAACTCACCAAAAATAATTTTAAAAAATATAGCAGTGAACTAAGTGCAAGAGAGATACAAACAATTACACTTAAAGGGACGGTTAGAATCTTATAAATATCTCTCGGTTGGAATGTATGAGATAGCAGACGAATGCCTGACATCCAGTAAAATGCCGCATCACTCACTAGAAAAAAATTTAAAGAAAAAAAAGAGTGATAAAGAGAACTGATTTTACAAGAAACCGAAAGAGCAATGGATGAACTTAAAATTATTTTATTAAGGACTGAAGGAGGAATTAAGAATCTGATAATCTTATTTATGAATCTAATCTATGAACTAAATGAGTAAGAGTTGAAAGTAAGTATTTCAGTACATTTAAGACATTCTAAGGATCACATGTAATCATTAACTGCACAACAAAACTCAGTGTTGTGATTTGTTACTGCATCATTAAATTATTGTTTTATTTCACATACCAATACCAAAACTATAGTGGGGAATTTCCTTACATCAAGGGGCTCCATGCCTTGTCTGCAGCGACTTCCATAAAAAAAACATCGAACGTACCACAGTCCCCATGAACAAGAAATTCAAATATTTGAATTATTGGCTGGCATGATACAAGCTGTAGTTGATGATGCTGATGTTAGTGCCACAGAAATGGTGATGATGATGATGATGATGATGATCATCATCATCATCATCATCATCATCATCATCATCAAGCTACTGTTAGTTTGTTGGTAGAAAAGAAGCCAATGATAATGATGATGATAACAATGGTGGAAATGATGAGAATGATTATGAGTCATTGTTGACATGCTGTAGAAGGAAGTGTCGTAACTGTTGCTGATGATGATGATGACTGTCATCGTTGTAGTGGTGAAATTGCACAAATAATATTTGGCAAGGATTTGTGAAGCACGTTCGGTAGAGATGGCATATCAGGTATCAGGGCCGAAGAACAATGGCTCCGTGTGAGAGGTCAGAGAAATGATGCAGTATTTATATACTGTTTGGTCAGCTGCTGATATCAGACTTTAATGAGATCTGATTGGTCGGTAGAATAACGAATGTATTCAGAAAACATATAAACTGATGTTATTTCTGCCACACAAGTTGTTCACAGATCAAGCATCCGGTTTTTGTGAAGCGTGTCAAGATGTAAATCGGGTAGAGGACACAACAAAATATTGTCTAGTTAATTGTGAACTCGCATATGGATTAGAAAACTTTCAGAATAATTCTGACTGTTAGATTTTTGCTCCAAGTTTCTCTTGTGATCTCTGAAGACGATGATTTAGTCCGTTTTTTTTTTTTTTTTTTTTTTTCGAACTAATAAATCATCACATGATCTTGATTCGGATGAAGTTAAGCCAATCAGCAACTTTCAACCAGAGAAGCCATCTTGATTTCAATCCATAAAAGCTGGATGTTTTTATTTCTCTTAGAAAGGAAATAAACCGTATAAATTAATCAACATTAATTCTCTTTTTCCATAAAAGTGTCAAACGTATGTAATAAGTAATTTTCAGGATGTGGACGGAAAACGCAATGCACACAATTTGTTTTATAGGGGATTCAATAAATCTATTCATATTCGCTGTCAGCACCGTCGTGTTAGTCAAGAGATCTGAGATATATTTTACTTAACTATGCAAAACTAGCTGTACCTACTCAGCATCGCTCCAGAGTTTGTTTCTTTTCGTTATTTTTTAAGTTATTAAATTAAAAATTAAAGCAAATTGTTGCAAAACTAATTTTGAATGCAGAAAATGTTGAAAGAACGGATGAAAGTTTTTGCATTAATAGATGTGGAGCAGTTTAGGTAGAAGGTTCAGTTCACAGGGAAACTTTAACGAAAACATAGGAAGTAGTAATAAAAACAGACTTGAGAAAAAGAGGGACAAACAAAGACTTAGTTTAGTTTTGAAGTCAGTTTCTTAAAGCTACTCAACACACCAGCATGTATAACATTATTATTATTATTATTATTATTATTATTATTGTGATGATGATGATGATGATGATGATGATGATGATGATGATGATGAAAGAACAGTAACATTTTTAATGGGTTTGTTATTATTGCTTTCAATGAAATTGAATTAAATCAAGAAATGTATTTTTGAATAAAACGAGAGTCGATTGGGTATTGTAAAACCATGAATGTTTTGTTTCTGTCACTGCTAATTCTGCAATTTGGGACACGTACAGAGATTGTTTGTTAGCTAATCTAAATGCTTGAAACATGAATTAACAAAACACAATTAAACAAGTGAATCTCGAAAACTGTTTTTTACTTAATTTGTTCCCAGTTTTAATATTACAAAGTGCCCCTCCTCGGTGACACGAACTTCTCAATCCCACTTTCTGACCTTGAGGGTCACAGTTTTTGCAATCGGAAACAACCAAATACGTTTAATATTAATATATTTTATGTAAAAGAAAAATACTCTGTCGCCTCATTAAATATAAATATCCGAAAGATTAAATATGTAATCGACAAAATATTAAAAATCCGGAGATATGACATCCTATTTGCTGAAATATGCAAAACTAGCAGTACTTACTCGATGTTGCCCATATATTTTTTGCGATTTTTAATGGGATTTTGAAATATAAATTTAATTATTAATTAAACCAAATAGTTATAAAACTCATTGGGGATGCTGAAAACAAAAACCAAACATTTTAAGTGTGGTTGTTATCATTACTTTTTTTCAGTTAAATCAAACAATGAATTTACTTTTAATTAAAATAAAGGTTGATTATTGGCAGTAAAATTTGTACTGTTTATTTCTTATCACTACGAATTCTGCTATTTTGAAAGAGCATAAGTTTTGGTCAAATCTACATCGATTAGCCAATCAAAACACTTAAAATGTGAATTAATACTGGTGAATCGTGAAATAGTCTGACGCTAAATTTGTACTTAGTTCTTCATAATTGTTGGTATTAGTACATTTTACTCTAAAGAGAAGATCCCCTCTTTTGTTTAAATGTCACTATTCAAAACTAAAATATCTGTAGAATTAAATATGAAATTGATAAAATCGATTGGAATTACACTTTAAACATATCCTCAAATTAAAAGCAGCTGTGTATATTAAAACACATTTTAATATTGACATTGTATTCATTGTCACATTAAGTAGTTGCCATTCAATGTCAGTTATCTTCCTATTTATCTAATGCAACTGTCATTATCAATTAGGTTGCTTATTATTAATAACCAATGAAATAAAGATAAGTAATGAGTTTCTCCTTTGCATATTGAGTTTTAATACTTATTTCTAAGTTAACTAAATGGGAAACTTGATGGCATGGAAAATTCAGAGCATTTCAATGGGAAATTCTGAATTTCAAAACTATAACCTGATTATGTATATCATTCAGACTACTGTCCTCATCGTGGATGTTATTCTCTTAATTTTTCGGTCGATGTAACCTGATTTTTTTTTCAGGTGCGTCTTGCCGAACTTAGGAATCTGTTCTCGATTTTAAACTGAACGATTTATTTCATTCAGAGTGGACCTGTTTTCATTTCGCCATCCATTATCAGGTAGAGGTGATATTAGGCATATGATTAGAAATTACTTAAGACTTCTACCCAGTCATTATAGATTCCCGAGTTTCCCAAGACAAACCTGAAGGTCGTAGGTTGCATCAATCTAAACCTTATGAAAATAACATCCATGATGAGAATAGTAGTCCGAATAGTTCAAAGAATACAATTTAATGCTAGTGTGCTTACAGAAATTGAGTAAGATGTATAAAAGTCAATTTCTAAAAGTTGCCCAACACATGCCAGCAAGTAAAACGGATGTTAAACCGAATATAATGATGATAGAATTGATAGGAGTTACTGGATTTGTAGATGAAGAACAGTTAAGGTAGAACGGTCAGTTGGCTGGAGAAAGCCAAAGTAAACATGGGGGAAAGCGACAAGGATGAATTTAAGAAAAAGAGAGACAAATAAAAATTTGGTCAAACGTTGTTTAGTTTCAAAGTCAATTTTTAACAGCTGTCCAGCAGATAAAATGGACGTCAAACCAATTCTGATTATTTTGATGGTGATAAACGGACCGAGCATGTATGCATCTTAGAAATACTATATAAACGTGGCAGATCAACGGAAATGTTATTTCAAAGTTTAGCATTAAACCTAACTTATTTTTGATATTGCAGATCGATAGTGACAAAACCTTTGTGAATGTGGCAAAAATATGTTCATTTATTCCAATTTTTATGATAAAATAGTATTGAAAATTTTAACATCACAAACCAACAAACGGATTGATAGATTTTTTTTACTAATAATTAACCAGTTATCAAGGTTAAGAGATACTCGAGGATGAGGGTTAATAAGGTTGGTATATTGTCAATTGAATGATGAAGTATATTATAAGATGATTAAAAATGATAAATGGTATGAACAAACTGTTGTTGCCCACATTTGTCTTATCTCTTCAAACAGTTAGCACACCATTCGAGGATATATGTTGCGTAGCAGGGGTTCATATTTAAGGATGACGGCGGAGCATATATATAACAGAGGGAGACATTTCTACAGTTCTGGGATGTTTCTTAACACATATAGCGAGGATGGTAGGGTGATTGATGCACAGTTCTTCTATTTCTTGGAACACATATAGAGAGGAGGAGAGATGCATATTCTTGGAAGATGTTTATTACAAATGATGATTAAACATTTGCCTTCAATTTGTGAAATGATGACACGACGGCAAACAGTTACAAAATATCGATGGCGATTCTTTATTGCATTGGACCGGTCGAATGATAATGGCGTCAGGAATTCAAATTCGGGATCTACATAATTAACCTTCTACCCCTTCGCCTCTCAGGGGACCTTCCTCTGACCATGTAAACTCTTGGCCGATCAACTCTCTCCGATCGACTCTGCTGACTGTTCTGCCTCAACTACCCTGATCTGACTACTCTAGCTCCTATATTGAGAATTCTCCTTTTGCTATAACGTCAGAAGTGTGTTTCCCAAACGTGACCAATTCACGTGGCTATGCACGCTTTTTTCTAAACACACTTTTGACAACAAAGAATTCTCAACTGACCTATTTTTTAACAATGTATTTTTAATTTGTATTGTTCATTCTTTTTAGCTGACATTTTTAATATCCAGTTTTGTAAAAGAATGAACAATAAATTCTTTTTACAATACAAACAATATCTAACTATTTATAATAGAATTTAACAATCCACCTTTCTAACATTCCGATTTTTTACATTCTATTTCTGAACCTTGCTTACAAGGTTCGAATCTCGGTTTATCCTAATCTCATTTTCACTTATCTAATGTTCTTCTTCTTTACATGGAAAGGGACAGCCCTTTTTCCTGTAACATATATCCTTGACAGCCAGTCCAAAAGAATATGCGTCATTTTGACAATTATGTGGCTTTACTCTCTCAGGCGGAAATATGGTTTGATGTAATCATAGGAAGTACATATCCTCAAAGGCTTTACCATCTCGTTTTGAGAGGAGACTAGTTTGTTGCTAATCACCTAAATCGTGTGTACTTAGGAGTCTGCGTGACAACAAGTCTCCCCAGTTTTCCAATGCTCTCCACCTCTTTCGATAACTTTTGCAGACGAATTTGCGTAATCGCAACAGCCGCTTACCATCGTTTTCTCGTTGGCAGCGATCATTGATCTTCACTGGAATTTGAATGGCAATAAGCCTTCTCAGGTCTCAGTCCTCTTTGCACCCATTCAGCGGTTAATGATTTCTCTCTTCTTCTCTCGGACTTTTCATCCTCCTTGATCCTCACTTATTTGGTGTGGCGCAAATTTATGGTGATACACACACACACTAAAAAAGGGGAAGGAGGGGGTAACTAAAAGGACAAGGGCGCTGGGGGGGGTTAACTAACAATTATAGCTTCAGTTTTCATGATTCCATGTAATGTGCCTTTGTGTTTTACATCTGTAGCAATTTCTATATGTCCGGTTTGTACCTGTAACTCATGTCTGTTAGTCTCCGCATTCAAGGGTTTCCTTAATATTTCAGCCGTTTTCATTATTGTTATCCATTATATCTTTTCAGCCATCCCTCTGATTCTAATCTCTCCCATTTTTTTTCAAATCTTTTTTCGGTATTGTTATCTTGACTTTCTTCATCTTCCATATTCCTTTGAGCTTTTTGGCCAGTTCCATGTATTTGCTCCACTTTTCTGTCTCCTTGATCTTCACTCTTTGAACTGCTGGGAGGGCAAAGTCTGCAATCTGGCAGGACTTTTCCATTTTGTTAACTGTTATGACATTCGGTTTTCTTGCTTGGGTCTTATTGATCCTTGCTTTGATGTGGTTGGTTCTGATTATGTCATCCGATGTGACTGTTATTAGAAATTCAGTTTCTCTGCTTAGGTTTTCGCTTTTATAGCTATGTCCCAGTGTTTTCGTTAGTCTCATCTTTTGTCATCCTTATGAATCGTCCGTATAGCTGTTTCTCTACCTATTTTTCTTTACTCATCTTATCCCTCGTCTCTTCCTTTTCTGTCTTGTTTGTTTTGTCAGTGTTCTTTATTATGTATTTTTCTAATTATTATTATTATTATTATTATTATTATTATTATTATTATTATTATTATTATTATTATTTAGTCTTCATGTTTCCATTTGACGTTGTACCTTTCGGGAGGGACTTACAATTTCTGTGGTTTGATATTTCGTTTGTGTTGTTTACTAAGATCAGGCTGTCATCAGCTCATTCCCCCCATGTCGTAAGCGGTTTCATATGCAAATTTGGGACATCAGCATCGATATGACACGCACATTGGAACGTGTTGGAGAACTGACTGCGGCTTTAACAATAAAAATTTCAAATGTAAGCATGTCAGACCAAAGGATAGACGAACCAGCTGACAGACTAAGCCCATTAAAGAGATGCTTGGACACATCTAAATAATCTGAGACTTGGACATATATCGGCTAAAGTGGATAGGGATTTGTAACCGGAAACATTTCTGCAACAGCAACACGGAATTTAGTGTGATTTCATCACCTGATTTCTAAAGCAAGTGTTTGACACGGGAGGTGGCGGTCCCCGTTGCTTTATATTCCAGTGGATGATTATCAGGAGCAAAGCATATAAATAGATACTTACATTCGATTCAGCATGTGTGTGTTAGAGAGAGATAGAGAGAGAGAGAGATAGAGAGAAGGGGGGAGAGACAGACAGACAGACAGACAGACATACAGACAGAGAGAAGAGGAAAAAATAAATGTTGGTTTAGAACCAATTGGGATTTGCAGAAAGTAAAGCAAATAAAGGGAATAGGCAAACATTCTCAAAACAACACTAAACCGGAACAATAACTACAATAAATGAGCGTCAAAACAGAGAAATTTAAAAAACAAAGCGAAACAGATAAAGAGTGAGGAGTGAGATAAAAGAGGAGGCGAGAGAAATAGAGAGAAAGAGAAAAAAGAGAAGGCGAGAAAGATAAAGAAAAAAGAAGGAGAGCGAAAAAGAAAGAGAACGAGAAGGAGAGTGAAAAGGCTAGTAAAGAAGAGATAGTGGTTATTAGAGAAAAGGCGATGGTGATATAAAAAGAAAGAAAAAAACTAAAGAGATAAAGATAATGATAGAGGAAGTGAGCAAAATGATAGAATGGGAGAGAGAGAGAGAGAGAGAGAGAGAGAGAGAGAGAGAGAGAGAGAGAGAGAAAGATACGGTGAAAGAAAGAGCGGGAAAAGAGAGAAAAAGAACATTCCGAAAGAGGGAGCGAGTGAGAAAACGAAAAAAATTGAAAGAGAGGGAGGGAGAACAAAGAAGGAAAGAGAACAACAATGGCGTTGAGCGAGTCGGAAATAATTTTACCAATGCTTGCTGGCAACGGAAATTCAGCAAACCTGACTTTGAGCGGCTGTGTTGGATCAGCAAACACATTGTTATCTAACTGATTCAGCCATTTTGAATAAGATTCAGTTAGTGAGATGCATATAGGAAAACAACATCTGCGTGCATATGTCTAGTATATATATATATATATATATATATATATATATATATATATATATATATATATATATTCGAAAGGAATATTCTTTCTGGGATGGGAAAATGAATTCTATAAACAGAAGAGTTTTGTATCAATTTTATGTCCTCCTATGAAGATTCAAATCAACGTACAATCCGTATTTCAATTATCAGCGAGATGCTCTAGATGATTTTTTTTTAAACTTGAGGGATCTTAAAAAAAACAAATTAATTTCAATGAATTTTACTTAATTGGTGTCAAAGATCTAATTCACTAAAAATTTGAAACATTCGAATTTTCACAAGGGAAGTCTCCCTAAAATTCAACAGAAACTGAAATTTTGGGCAATATTTAATTATGGATGACTAATGGTTATTAAGATTTCACTTTTTTTTACATACGAGTCACCACAGACAAGACCCTCGAGGATAAGAGTTAATGAGTGTATGGTAGTCACTGACACAACAGCGTATTAATAGTGGTGGAAATAGGTAGAAATGGATTATTTAAAAGGGTGAGGCTCAACAAAAACTTGTTTACATTGGACTTGAAAACAACCATCAGCTAGAAAGCAGATCAACGGAACAGACTTCCACATGCGGGAAATTTTAGGAAAGAAACTTTGTTCATGGAATTTGTGTTTAGATTTAGGCACATGTAGAGAGTAGGAGAAATTGTTGATTGTCGTTGTAGCTAGATGACTGTTTTTTGTGAAAGTTTGGCAAGGGGGGGGGGCAATAGATTGCAGCTAAGACGAGTGCAATTAATGATTATCCATGATCCAAGCTCTCAACGAGTGGAGGAGAGGAGCACACTGTCATGGCAGAGTCAATAAAAGATCTCACGTACATCATAGATGAATAACCAAACGCCTGTGTCCTGTTGTCATTCCTCATTATGTGATGTTTCTATATATTAACTGTACATGGTGTAAGAAGTCGGATTAAAATGAAAATAAAAGGAAAATACAACAACTCATCCCAAGTTAGGAACAAAAAGAAAAAATGCAACAAAGCCCAATGACGCACTCCCACACCATGAGGTAAATTTTAATGATATCTCAAAATGTCTAACCCAAACGAACCTCCAAGGCACACTGAAGTTGACCCGATGACTTTCATGTTGTAAATGCAACAACAACAGGCTGCTATGCAAGAACAAATCACGAACATCATGGCACATATTTTGCCCACCGAGCAACATGCCATCACCTCATGTTGCACCATGTATCTAATTATTGGACCCGACTCATCGGATAATAGATGGGTTATATTTCAAGATGTGTGGCTAGGCTACAAGGAAATGATACGACTCATTGAGCCTAGCAAAACTCGAAATAAGCTACGCTCTGTTGGCAGTTTGTCGCTTAACAAAATGCTATTCAATTTTGTTGGTCAACATGCACTGAAAAACGCCACAGAAGAACAACTGCTCGGGTATATTAAAACCATTGCAGTGAAAACCGTCTACACTGAGGTATACCATCAACAATTCTTTGTGGTGAAGCAGAGTGATGGGGAGATTACATGATGACAGGAGTGAGGATTCTTCATTCATATCAACCATGATTGTACGGCCCAGATGACTAAAGGAAGAAGAGGGAATCCTTCATGGTACATGGATTAACAACCAATTCACTCCCATTTGTTAATATTACACTAGGCAGCATTTACGTGCCGTAAATGATGACAATTTACCCATCATAGGAGCCTTAATTGCCACGATGTCACTTGGTGATGCAACATGCTCGGAAGTGATAGACATCAACCCAAAAATTAAGGACCTGTACATATCACAAATGGCTCTAAAAAAACTAAGGGTCATTGATAACGATTTCCCAGGGCTACTTAGGAGTCAAGTAGCTACAAAAAAAGTAGACACCAAACCACGTGACAAAATGTTAGCCCCTTGTGGATGCCCATACAGGTCGCCTTGCCCATTACTACCAGACAAGCTGCCATTTCCTGCTAGACCTGAATATTGAGAAAACTTAGAAAACTGGATCAAATGTCATTTTGCCAGCAGCGTGTTCAACACATGTACACACCAAAAATTGCAGACATGACTGGAGTACCACTCACCATCACCTTCCTCGACAACTAATAACCTGAAACCTTTTGAAAACAAATCCTGATTTCCATCACTAGAAAGAAGCTGTCAAATCCTAGCTAGATGCTGATGTAGCAGTGAACGTCATTGAACCAGTGTCACAGAGACATCAACAACATGGTGTTCCAGGATGATCACAGTTTCCAAAGAAGACGGCAGCCCACGTAGAACAGTTGACCTGCAGAATTTGAATGCAGCAATAAGACGGGAGAAACACCACACATCAGCTCCATTCAACTTTTTCAACATCCCGAGCACAAAAGAAAACCATTCTTGATGCCTGGAATGGATACTACAGTGTTCCCCTTACTTCAAAAGCATGGGATGCCATGACTTTCATCACAGAATGGAGCAGATACCGATATTTGTGAGTTTCTAAATATCTAATGACGGCTACACAAAAATATTTGATGCCATTACAGAAGGTTTCCCTCGTGTGGCCCACTGCATGGACGACTCTTATTGTATGGGATGATGATATAGCACTATCTTCTTTTTTTTTGCACATTATTAGATACATAATACTTTGTGCTGAAAACGGAATCGTATTTAACCCAAATAAATTCCATTTTGCAAAAAGCAATGTGGAGTTAGCTGGTTTTGACATCTGCCTTACAGGATACAAATCATCTCAAAGATTAGTTGAGGGCATCATCGACTTCCCATCATCGACGTATATTATAGGAGTTAGAGTTTTCTTTGGTCTGATCAATCAAGTTTCATACGCATTTACCCAGGCACCTGTCATTTCACCTTCCAGAGAACTGCTGAAACATAACAGCAGGTTTTAGTGGGACGATACATTGGAACAATTCTTTCAGCAGTTCAAGGATAAAATCATAGACAGCATCCGGGACCACATTTGAAATAAATTGTCCAACATGCCTGATCACAGACTGGAGTCAAACAGGAATAGGATTTACTCTACTCCAAAAACATTGTGGATGCCCATCTACAATGGACCACCTTTGTGGGCCAAGTCACTGGAAGGTTATATATGCTGGCTCCCGATTTACTAGACCTGCTGGAAGCCGTTATGCACTGATCATAGCTTTGACGAAATTAAACATCCCAGGATATCAGAGCAAACCCTGATGTACCAATTCAAGACCATATAAATACCAGGTAACGCCAATAGTGGAGCAAATACCATGTCCTGTATACCTAGACCTACCACCATAATCGCAGCAGATGAATCAGACAACATGGAAGAAGTGTTGCAAGCCGGTATAGAATCTCAATATAACCAAGAAACATCTCCGATCAAAATGGCATGCATGCAGCGAGAGGCTAAGATAGATCACCAATACATGAACCTCGTGGGTGCAATAGAAAAAGGATTTCCTGAACATCTACATCCAAACATTAGAGAGTTCTGGAATACGCGGTTCAGTCCCTAGTATTCAAGGAAAGGCGTGATTTTTTCAATAAAAGTTTTAAAATAAAGATGTAGTGTTGTTTTCTTTAAGGCGACACTTTTATCATTCCACCCTATATATATATATATCATACTCATTTAAATAGATTTTCTACCGGATTGCCCTTCCATCTCTGTTTTATTTTGCTCTTACCAAAAACGAAAGGGAGGATAGGCTGTGTGATCTTGATATCTTTTCATCATACGAGTAAATGAATAGAAAACAAAAAACACATTTTTATTCTTTTCTGCGTCAGCTTTGTAATTATGCAACTCGTAATTACGACATAAAACCAAAAAGTCAAGGTAAAAAAAAAAGAAAACTCGTTTGTCGTCATCGAATAGAATGAAACAAAAGAAAAGAAATATCAAATTCTAATAATTTTCTTTCTTTAATGATTAACCATTTTCTCTTTCTCCGTCTTATACATATGTAACCATTTCTGTTGATGTTGAAAAGTTTGACAAAATAGAAATGCACATACAACGATAATGTGCATGTGTATTTTTTATTAGGAAGTCACCGCTTATCAAGGGTCAAGGACCACTCG
>NC_136512.1:39950827-39963327 GCF_053919585.1 Euprymna scolopes | reverse complement strand
GTATATATATATGCACAAACATATATATATATATATATACACACACAAACATATATATATATATATATATATATATATATATATATATATATATGAGTTTATTGGAATCAAATATGAGAACCTCTCTGTATATTTTTATATTTTTATATTTTCTACTTTAAATTAGTCTGATGTTTGTCGTTCTTATCTCAAAATAATTGCACGACTCACAGATATCCATTATTATTATTATTATTATTATTATTATTATTATTATTATTATTACTACTACTACTACTACTGCCACCATTTCCGTCTTGCGTCTTTTGTTTTCAAGCGAATATATGTTTGCCATTGATCCGAAAGGAGACAAATGGTCGATAATGTCATGTAAAACAAAACAAAATGGTGGCGAAACAAATAAATGATAATGATTTGTCCCACTCCTCCCCTTCCTCCCACTTATCCTCTCTACTCTTCCCCTCTGCCCATTCCTTTTACAAAGGAAGAGCTGAGCAATGTAAGCATTGTCGGTAAAACAATATTTGTAAATGTTTCAAAAAATAACACCCAATAGGATGTATAAAATATTTTCATTAAATCGAAATAACAATTATGACTTCAAACTCTGTTTTAGTCAATTCACAGCTTGTCAGTTATTATCAGATATCTTGTGTCAGTGCATCCTCGAATCTTTATACGAAGCTTTGTTTTTCAGTCATTCCTTCAGATTGAAATAGCATTTTCAGATGCTTCAGTGCATTGCCCCTTGGTCAGTCTCTTTAAAAATAGTATAAAATTACGAGATTTATTTTGTTTTTTTTACTAGTTTTTTTTTTTTTTACGAATTTTGTTTTGTTTTTTTTACGAATTTTTTTTTTTTTTTTTTTACTATAGAGTAACCGCTTATCAAGTCCCAGAGGCCACTCCAGGATAAGTGATGGTGGAAATTAGGTAGAAATTAAGAGGACGTCTCAATTTTTTACATTGGACTTGAAAATGACTATGCTCTGCTGTATTGTGTTCTACAGACGCATCTCTCTATGCAACACTGTCTGTTTGTCTCTCAATCTTATCTATATATATAAAAGGCAAAGTGTGTGTGACCATTTCGTGTAAGTCTTCAAAAGGCTTTTCACGCACACGCTCCCGGGTTCGTTCCTATCGCTGTAAACTGTGTATATAGGTCCTAGATAATAATATGTAGGATTTGAGAACGCATGTAGCTTATAGATTTGTTTACATCGACTTTTACAAAATTATTGCTATTTTTGCTTCTCGCGTGTTGATTGGGCTTTTTAGTATAAATAAAGTGAAACTAAACTCAAACGACGTCTTCGGCATTGCGCCGGGAAAAACGTCCAGAAGCAATCAGCTTTGATCAGACAGTTCTGGACAATTGGGAGCTGCTTTCCCCCTCCCCAACATCTGTTGGGGGAAGAAACAGTACAATTTCGATAAACAGACCCAAACGCTGTGTGACTTCTATTTGACCTTCTTAATTAGGTCAAATGGAAGCAGCAGAGTTAACTTTTATTGCGTACGCCTGTTTTTATTATTAAATAACCTACTTCAAGTTGTTTGTCGCCGTAGCTCAATGGTTAACGTAGCACGGTTTTTTTTTCACACATTAATTTCCAACTCAAGGGTACGGGTTCGATTCTCATACTCACCTATCAAAACATTTTTTTTTATTATTATTTACCCCCCCCCTCCCGGAGTTTTGATTTACCTCAAGACACCCGGGCATCGCCGGGTACCCCCCGCTAGTTTAAAATAAAAGTAAAAATGTTAACGTACTGATGTATGGCGTGGATCCTGGCTTTGGTAGCGGCAATTTTGGACGATGGTAACATCTTTGAATAGTGCCAAGAACCACACCGACATTTGATATGATTGAAAGTAACTTTTATATTATCTTTTATATAAAAATATTTTGTTATAAAATTTCGTTTTCCTCAATTTTTCATTTATAAAACCCTGTTTATGTTTCAAGTAGCACTTGCTACCTGGTGACCTTTCTATTCCTTTAATATTTCATTTATTTCCATTTTGATATACATGTTCCATATATATATATGTTTACTTTTATTCCTTTACTAAAACATTTTTTTATATCTAATTCATATTAAATATAGATGCTGCTTTTGACTATATCGTCATCCAAAATGATTGTTTTCTAAATCAATTTTGTTATAAAAGTTTGGAGCAAAATTTATAGCGTTGTTTCATTTCACCATGTTTACAAATATTTTTGTGTAAACAGATTACATGTAGTGCCACTCCTGGTTTCAGATGGTGTACTTTTGGTGAGATAATAACGTCTTTGAAAAATATTATTTAATATAAATGTAGTTAAATTGGCGAATGAAAAATATGAATAAAAATCTGAATGTTATGAATGGGTCACCAGTTAGCAAGTGCCAACTAAAAACGGGATTTTTTTTTAAATAAAGGTAACATGGATTAATGAATAAAATATTTTTATATCAACACTTTTACAAAGATGTAAAATATACTTTTGAAATATCAAAGTTTTTCAAGAAGTTTTAAACTTCTTGAAAAAAAAGTGTCAGGAACTTCTAAACGCATTGGAATATCACGCAAGCAATAATTGGACGATATAAAGATGTTGAAATTTTCTTTGGTTCTTTTTCATTTTGTTTTCGTGGTGAGATTTGTCTTTCACTGCATTTCTTGTTTCGGGTAGCTTACATTAGTTCTGTCGGGTACTATTATGACAGATTAGAGATTCATGTGCGAGACGAACGAGCTGATATAATCCACTCATTTTCTTTGTGCCTTCAGATTACTCTTTCCTCTTCTTTCTTTTTCACTTTTTTTATAGTAGTTTGGCATCGGATTTTTACATCAAAATATGATTCGCTGAATGTTAAAAAGCTAGGGACCACGCAACATATATTTCTGGGAAGGTGCTGCTCAGAACAGTCTTTTTTCCCTTGATGAAGTACAAAATCGACTGTGACATCTAATAGGGATGATCTCTCCTCCTCCTCCTCCTCCTCCTCCTCCTCCTCCTCCTCATCATCATCATCATCATCATTTTCTTATAAAAGAGGCATTGCTAGTTTCCCTCTTCTCTATTTTTTCCATGAAAGCTGTTCAACCCAGTTCTCATCTTTTGTTTGTTTTTTTCTTGTAAGACATTTACTGCAAGAACTTGTCTTGTTGCCACAACGGAAAGTGACTTTTCTTTTCTCCCTCCAAGTGCCTAGCATTTCTATAGAAAAGGCTTATTTGCAACGGACTCCCTATCGATTGCCATTTGATCATCTTCAATAAATATTAAAAACGAATTTCATTTGACCAAATGTCCTCTATTTGCCACAGATTATTCCAAACAGTTCACAAATGATTGCATTATATTTTCCAACATTTCACAAGTTATTCTTAAACTTTCTGCATTAAATAACTTTAATTGATTAATTATTTCTACTCATTCATTTCTCTGAGATCAGTTGAAATATGCAACTGATCTAGAAGTTGACCTTCATTCGGTTGTGGATTGAGATATGTATGTTTGTTTGTTTATGTTTAACGACCTATCAATCATTTTATGGTCATTTAAGGTCATGCAGATTTTGTGGAAAGTTTGGTGTGTTATTGTGTGAACCAGGCTTGAGAACAATTTATATTTTTGTGTCCTTTCACTTTCTACCATTTTGAGGTCTTCAAAAAGTTATCTATTTAAAAATTTTAAGAACATTAAAACTATATTCATATTAATGAAACGCATGCACAATAAATATTATGTATTAAAAACTAATATCATTCGACTTAATGCCCTCTACTTGCCACAAATTTTTGCGAACGGCTTACAAATTATTGCATAATATTTCCCAACATTTCCGGAGATATTCTTAAACTTTCTGCAATAAATGACTTTGAAATATGATGTTGACCTATGTTCGATTGTGGATTTGGTACGAAATGACTTGTTTTGTTTTACTATGTTAAGACTCCTCTCGTGTCATTCAATCGAAGGCATGCACCTTTTCTTCCTGAGATTCTAAACTTGTGGAGAAATCGACCCTGAAACTTCTTTCTCATCTAATCTTGTTTGAGGTTCACACACTAACTCCATTTTTTGAGGTTCACACACTACATTTTTCTTTCTCTTCCAGCAAATCAACGACTTCATAAGTTTTATTCAGACTCTACTGGAAACATAGATTAAGCCGACTTTAAACACAGGCATACAGGCATAAATGGTGCTGAATGATCAGGTTGTCTAAATGCAGCAGTTGTCCCATATATTAGTTCTAAACACAACTGTTCTACAAAAAAGACATTTAAATGCTACAAAAACGTTAAAATCAGTGAATCATTTTAGAAGCAAACTACATCGAGGAATAAAGTCAAATTTTGTATCAAAGTTAATTAAGCCCAAGATTTACCGAGTGATGTTTTAAATTGCAGAATGTCACTTGAATTTAATTATGGTTCCTGAAGCTTTTCACATGCCTTATTTAACCATAAAACTTCTTCAGCTTCAGCCTACAAGGAACAAAACTTTATGTATTCATGAATTCCTGACAACTGGCCATTTTCTTTCACTAGAATTCATTTTGGCAAGAATTCATTTTAACAAGAATGATCTTGAAGGGATAAGATAGATGTACAGTATTCAATAATCATTAAATTCACAGAACTTATCATAGACCTTTAAATGAAATAACCAGATTAAGACAAAGTAATTTCGAACTAGTAAATTAGGGTTATGGTCATGATGAAGTTGTCTAACTCTTGGAGATATTTATGGTTTTCCATATGGAAGACGAAATATGTTATGCCGAAATTTGAAATAACTTTTCAGACTATTTTCACAAGCTATATACAAATAAATGTCAATATTAATGTTTATGGTGCTGCAAGGTTACGTTGTGTGAAGATGCCGGCTTCCTGGCATAAAATGCACCAAACATTGCAAAGCAAACCCCCCCCCCAAAAAAAAACCAACCAAACGCCATGATTAACTGTATTTGACATTAAATAATATGAAAAGTGCCATAAAACAAAACAATCAAACCAAACACCATGAATAAATATTTGAACATATAAAGACCTTTAGCAGAAAAAAACCACATTTTACCTAAATGATTGGATTCAGTATTAAATAACGTGAAAATGATTGATATGTTTAAAATCAAAATAATCAATATTATGTTTTGGCTTTGTTTTAGATGAAGTTTAATAAGTTAGATTCTTTGGATTATTCGAACTACTCTTCACATCCGGAATGTTATTCTAAGAAAGTTTTGGCTGATGTAGTCTTCGACCTTCTTCAGATGCGTCTTGTCAAACATGGAAATGTTTTTGACGAACTCGGAAATTTGTACGGTTTCCAATCAAAATTCAGTACAGATTTCTGACTTTAAAAAACACACCTAAAAAATCTATTGAAACGTTGTGAGAATAACATCGAAAATGAGAGCATCCGAATAATCCAAATTAGGTCTTCGTGGATAATCAAATATTATAAAGTTGTTTTCTTCTGTCATGAATAGGGGGTAGCCTTTTAATGTCACTGTTAGTACCGGAAAAACGGCTCAACTTTATAAAGATGCAGATTTTCAATGTTCAATAGACGATTAAAGGCAGAAAAATTCAAAATTAAAACGAAAAGAAGCGAACGGTTTTGAGGTTGGAAATTTTGATTTTGATTTTTCTTATTTTATTTTGATTGGAGTTCACTAGAAAACTTCTTGAAAACATATCTTGAATTTATTAATTATTAAGAAAGAATTGTACTTTGAAATGGACAGAAACTTTTTTTTATAGAAAAAAGACGTTTTTTAAAAATGTAATCTCAAAACAGCGCCCATGTTGGAAAGCACTCTTGCTTGACTGGATAAGAGTTGGGACAACAAATGCATAGATAATAATCACATGTCCATTAGATCAACAAAGTTAAGCAACGTTGAATCTGGACAGTACTAAATAGGTAACAATTTAGGACTATCATGTATTCGGCATTATTTTCAGTCGTTTTGCACATCTCTTTGCCACTGGAACTAAGCAGTGCTAACATTTGTTTCACAATTACATGTGCAGCCACCCTTATATATATAATCGCTATAGATATGAAGAAAATAAGTTTATGAAATACTAGCAGAGTGATTCGACGTTGTCCAGGATTGAATGATGTTTCACACTAACATATTTTTATTGACATCGAAATCGGAGAAATAGCTCATTTTTCAAACAAATAAATCGATTACCTACTTTAATTGAGGACTCATCGCGATATATCTGGAGAAAGCTTCATATACATCTTGCAGTAACTAAGTTCACGATATATTGTAGTCTATATTGCACTGTAGAGAAGCTAGTTTTGGTTTTATAAAATTATTGTTTAAATATATAATGGCTTGAATTAAAGTTTAAAATTCAAAAGTCAAGTATCATGCTTCAATTGTTCTCTAAATAAAAACATTAATTTCGAACGCGCCCTTGTCATATCAAAGAACCCACGATTGATTTTATATGCCTGGCATTACTTGCTGTGCAGTGATAATGGCTTAAATTTAAGTTGAAAATGAAAACGCGAAGTATCATTGTCAAATTGTTCTTTTAACAGAAACATTCATTTCGAATGTACCCCTGTCATATCCAAGAATCTACTGTTAATTTTATATGTTGAGCCTTTCGGCTTGTGTGGCAATAAAACTTCTTGAATGCACTTTTGATGTTAGTCTGTGTAAAACGTTAAATTTAGTCAAAATTGGCTGTTTCTTTTTTCATGGGATTTTTTCGATTATCAATTATCGATACTTATTGAAGACATTTCAACACAACACCTATTCAAGAACATTGCCAGGCACACATAAAGTACCTTCGTGTAAAATTTCATAAAAATTGATCCAGCCCTTTTTGAGTCCATAGGAAACAAACTCACTGGCACACAGACTTCAATATAAACAATTTTGTGTGCAATCGTGTCTGGGATAATAGGAAATTTTATTGATATCAGGTGTCATAACAGTGAATAGACCCTAAGTATATATATATATATATATATGGAGAAAAATTTTAGCTCCTTAAAAAGGGGCACTCTGGAAGATGGGAGACAACAATTAAAATGATTCCAGTCTAGAAGGACTTCTTCACTGTTGTAGGAGTGAACAGATATTACACATTGAATTATTTATCGGAAAATATAAAAATACAATTTAAATTTTAAAAAAATTAGACACAATTTTATCCCAGCCCAAAAGCTGATAAAATTTCTAAGAGAGGATACAGCAAACAATGAGGCTCAATAAAAAAACTTCTTGACCACAGTGAAGAGAACGGATGGTGCGAGAACAGACAACTACAATTAACCTCTCAACCACTAATTGCCATGACAAATAACATCTTACTTGAGAGTGTATTCTTCAAACTCGTTGGTTTAACATTCAGAGGAATATGATTGAGCACAAATATATTGAGGACATTGCCAAGGCTGCTGCCAAGCTAGAAAATTACTCATTAAATAGAGAGTATCATATATCTTTACAAAATCACAATTTGTCTATGCATGGAATATTGTTCTCACATATGGACTGGTGAATCTACCACTGGTCAGTCACTCTTAGACATGATCCAAAAAGAGTCTCAAATCTAGTAGGTTCCCCACTATCGGCCAAGCTCCAACCTCTGTCCCATTACTGCAATGTTGCATCCCTATGCCCGTTTTACTTTAATGGAATGTGCTCTGATGAACTCATAGCACTTATGTCCCTTCAACATACATTCTCCCAACTAACTCGGCAAGCAGTAAAATCCCAGCCCTTCACTGTTAGATGCCGGAAAGCCTTCTCCTCTAATAGTTTCTTTCTTTTGACTAGATTTTGAAATTCACTACCTGACTGCACTAACCTGCAGAAGTTTAAATATAAGGTGAAAAATGATCCCAACTGCTCAACCCACCACAGTTCCCTGTACAACACGATCTCAAACATTAGTTACTTATGTCCTAAGTGATAATATGCCTTGTTTGGAGTGAAAAAGAGTAACAAAATAAAATCGGAATACAATTCTCATCTTTGATGCTATTATCACAAACATAAAACAATTCTTTAATGGGTAGCACAATGACGGGAAGAATAGGCAGACAGGCAAAGAAATGGGAGGACAATATCTGTAAATGGGCGAATTTAAAACTGAATAGCACTACGAAAGTCGGAGATGATTGAAAGTATCCTTTCAATGGAGATGAATACACTCGTTAATAGGCAAGAATATGAAATATAAAAGAAATTAATTCTCCCTTTTTTTAAAGAAAGAAACATGTTTGTTTCTAAATAAATAGAGGAGACCAGAGGCACGCAAATTTAGGCAGCAGTTGTTATTCCCATGAGAAAAAGAAATAATCTAAAAAAAAAATAGAAAAGAGAATCAGAATTGACTAGAAGGCAGATCAGATGTTTTTATGCTAAAAATTATAGCAAATATATCAATAAATCTTTAGGCAGTAAAGGTTTGTTTTTTTTTTACTAAAAACAGAAGAAATATAACATTCCGAGAAAGAATGTAAAATAGGAAGGGAAGAGATGAATTGAGTACTAAAAGAAAATCAGAAAAAGAAAGAAAAAATATTCTTGATGAGATATCAAGATCTGGACCGAAAAAAATATATTATAAAAAAAAAAGACTGAAAGACATTTAGAAAATTATTTATAAAATGCGTGTCTGTACAGAAAACCTTATTTGATGAAGATAAAACATAAACCTAAAGATGGTCCAGGGTGTATTAAATAATACTTTAATTAGACTAACAAAAACAATGCCTTAAATATATATAGATGAACGGTGAAGTCAATTGAGTTTATGAGATCATAAGGGATTTTGTGAAAATTCGACCTCTAAATTACGCTATAAATGCATGAACCACAAGACCATATGTCTGAAATTGTATTTAAATTATAAATGTCCAAAATTAATCCTAGAAATAAACCACATATTTGTATAATAAAAATAGCTTATTGTGATTTATTCTAAAAAAAAAAACTATATCAATTTTTTTTATTGTGCTGATAAGAAACAATAATACGGGGTGACCCAAAAAAACGGGCCCCAACTCTAATTAGGCTCCGTTTCTTAGTGTTTTGTCCGAATGAAATGAAACTTTGGTCATAACTAGTTTATTATATTCAAAGCATCACATCAAAACACTAGGGTCTTTGGCCCTTTTTTCTCCGTTCTACAACATATGTTCTAGATGGCCTCCATTTAGCTTTTGTTTTTTTTGGGTCACCCTGTAAAAGAAAAACAATTTTTTTGTCTTATATATAGATATTTTTTTTGTGTGTGTGTGTCTTTATATATATATATATATATATATATATATATATATATATATATATATATATAAAGAGGGGGTGGAGTGAAAGAGAGATACTTGAATGAAATATGACCGTCGATGAAGGAAACAGAAAAGGATTATCTATCATGGAGACAAAAGCGTTGCATTGTCACCTGACTATATCATGGCTAAAATGTCAATATTTCCCACCATTATTATGAGCTCAGAGAATATCAAGGAAAATCGTATACTGGTATAGACATGAATTGCAAACAATAAACAATAACACCGCCATCACGACGGGATTCTAAATAGAGGCCTTTGGATAACGTCCGAGCGGACGATCAAAACATAGGTGGCTGAATAGACTACACAAAGATTTCCAGACAGGCAAACTTCCTTCTGACCAAGCCTTTGATCACATATGGTAAAGGGAGAAGTACAGTGTGTCTCTGCTGCAATGAATAAACATGGAATAAACAAAATAGATTAGTCTTCAGTTTTTACGGCATATCAACCATAATTTATGCCTAAAACGCACGGTTTTTATACGATTGATTTGTAGACTAATTTGAAAAAATGTAATCCATAGCACCTGGTCTTCTCACATGGTCACTGACCATACTCGACTTTCGTGATCTTACGGAAACCAGTGTGCCAATGTGATTTCATATTCCTAATAAAAATAGATTGCTACTTATTGAAAACTGCAATATGATTGCAATATTAAAAATCATTCTATGATTTAAAAACAATTTCTAAACAATATATTTTACACATGTTTCTAACGGAGTTAATGTTAAACAGAAGTAATCCAGTCTGCTTACTTCAAACAACAATCCTCTGTCATCAAAAGACTAACAACGCATCCAAAAGTAATCCGAGAAAACTGGTTAATTGTGATGTTGTTACGGTATGTCGACTATCATTTGGTAATTTTTTTACCGCAATTGCACATGGATTTGAATTCGATTAATTTGTAGATTAATTTGAAGAGATGTTTGTTATATACGGCAGGCCATCATACCAACATAACCCATCATGGCCCGATGTTGGATTTCAAATATCATCGAAGCTGAAACATTTATGCACATGTGTAGTCAACAATGTTTGTATATATAAAGGAATTTTATACTATAATAAACTATATCCAGAGCTCATCTTTTACCTTTTTAATAGTCTGCAATTGTATAAAAAAGTGAAAGCTGGCCGATGAGAGTTGAGATTATCTGTTGCATATGCTACAATATGAGTCTTAAAAAGAAGCTTATGTCTTGCGGCCACAGAAGACTAAGCTGGGTAGTATAGAGAGAAATATACAAAACAGGAGGTAGTGACATTGATGAATAAAGACTTGTCAAGAGATAGGTTAGTTTGGGAGCCAATTTGTAAAAACCGATCAACACATGCAAGTATGTAGATGGATGTTAAACCGATGATGATGATGATGATGATGATGATGATGATGATGATGATGACGACGACGATGATTGCAAACTCAACGATTGTTGCACCATGTTTGGACAGAAAATATACTATCTTTAATCCTAGTTTGAAGGTTAAAACAGTGTATTTTAGTTCGAGTTTCATTGAAGGCATTGCCAGGGCCGCTGCAAGAAAGGTGGGCTCTCTCTACCGTGCTAGAAAACTACTAACACCCGAAAGTATCCTGTACCTCTATAAGGCCACCATTCGCCCATGTATGGAGTATTGCTGCCACATCTGGGCTGGTGCATCGGCTACTAGTCTCTCGCTCCTTGACAAGGTTCAAAAGAGAGTCGCAAACCTGATAGGCCCTGAACTGGCATCTAAGCTTCAGCCTCTGTCCCATCGACGAAATGTTGCATCCCTCTGCCTTTTCTACAAGTATTTTAGTGGTGAATGCTCTGACGAACTGCAATCACTTGTGCCCCCACTACGTGAGCACCCTCGACAAACCCGACAGGCTGCTAAATCTCACCCCCACACTGTAGAGATCCCTAGATGTAAAAGATCTTTTTACTCCAATAGTTTCTTTCCCAGAACCGCTAGACTCTGGAATTCCATTCCAGGTCCCTGCTTCCCCAAGAGTACTGACGTGCAGAAGTTCAAGTGTAACGTGAACCGACATCTTGCTGCCCAAATCCCTACATAGTACCCCAGTAGTTGTTTCCCCGGATAGTAGCCCCCTACACCAAAGTGGCAATTTGCGTTGTTTGGGGTGAAAATGCAATAATAAAAAAATATATATATATACAGCACAAGAGCTGCATCAGATAATATTTTTAAAATTTCTTTTTTTGTATTGCATCTTCAATTATCAAACGATTCATTTTTAAAATATTAGTTTGGATACAAAGTCATTTTATTTTAAATGTGACCGTAAAAAAGTAAAGTAAAGAACAAATCAGTTTGCTCTTTCACTTGCAATTTAGAAATATATTGCAATTTAGAAATATATTGCAATTTAGAAATATATTGCAATTTAGAAATATATTGCTACTTGTTGAAAATTAAGTTAGTCTCTCTATAAGGAAAGGAACATTTAAACACAAATATTAAATATTTGTCTAGGAAATAAAACCATATTGCAAAATAATTATTGAAATTAAAAAAAAAACAATAACAAATAAAAGTTAAAACTATTCTTTTTGAAAACAAATATGCAAATTAATTAACCTTCTATATGATATTACATAGACATAAACAGTATATAAAAATAGTACATCTATTGCGTAAAGTTGAATGAACTTGAAATATCAGGTTGACAAGAAAATTCTTGCGTTCTGGTGGCGATGAAGTCGCTGAAGGCGTTTTTGATATCGTTTAGGTTTTTGAAGTATTTCTCACGCAGAAATGTGTAGAGATGCTTGAAAAAGTGGTAATCAGTAGGGGAGAGGTGTGGAGAGTATGGTGGATGAAGCAGTTTTGTAGCCTAATTCATTCAGCTTCTATATAGAAAACTTATTTGAAAATATGCCATTTGAAATCAAAATTAAAAATCCCACAAGAACTTTCTTCACAACCTAATATAACTGTAATTTAATCGTAAAAAAGGTTATAAAGGCAATCATTTTAAACAGATTTCCAGCATCATCATTTTCTCTCTGCTGTTTGAATATCTATTTACTGATTTTCATTCGTCCTTTTATTTGAGTCAGTTGATCTCCACATATGCTAATTTGTTATTCACATGTGTAGATCAGACCCAACTATAAAATAATTGTGAAAA
>NC_136512.1:39895827-39945827 GCF_053919585.1 Euprymna scolopes | reverse complement strand
AATATAACAGATTCAAACTTTGAACATGACAGCATTCACATTTTGAACATAACAAAATTCAAATTTTGAATATAGCAGGATTTAAATTTTGAATATAACAGGATTTGTGCAATGAGTAGTCATTAAGAACACGACTGTCCAAGAAAATGTTTCAAGGAGAAGATGCTGCTAGACTTGTGGAAAGTTTTCTGAATCCGTTGCACAGCTGTAGCAGGATGTAAGGAGTACCATAGAAAGCATGATCGTTTGGGGCTTCAGATTTACGGGTAGGTTTGTAGGAAGTTTGGGGTGAAGTGTGCTGGGAAGTGGTTTGAGGAGGTACCTGAGGATGCAAGACCTATTGATCATGACACTGTAGAAGTATCGTGATACAAAATCATCACGACAGATATGCAATTGGAACATAATCATCCAAGTTTGTTAGTTATTGACAAGGTATCAAAAAATAGCAAATCGTAGACTTTTCAGTGTCCTGGGATAAGAAAATAACTGAAAAAGGAGAATGAGAAGTGTGGCAATTACGTTCTGTTAACTTTGGAGATAAGTTGTATGCAGTGAGTTAAACACCAAGTAGTTCCGATTGTAGTGGGTGCGCTAGGCGTAGTACCAAGTCGCCTGGTAAGATATTTAAAAAAAACTAGGGCTCCCTGACATGTTGAGCAGTCTTCAATCTACTACTATTATTGGTACCACCAATAGTTTTTCGAAAACTCTCGATTTTTGAATCTCCTAGTTTAGAACCAGGAGTGAGGGAAAGTCCCCTGAGAACGAATCCTCTCTCTTCGAAAAATTGTTATCAAACAAAATCAGAATTATTGTTATTATACTACTACTACTGTGTTCGTTACAACTCTACTTTCAACCGAGTCGTTGTTTGTTTCGTTTACCACACTCTTTTCTTCTGCCTCTTCTTTTACACACGTCCGCTCGCTTTAGTGACTAAAAATCATCTGTCCTCCCGCTTTCCTATCCTAGTTATTTATGGAATCAGGGTACGAGATTCTCTGAGATTCTTCGAGATTCCACGAGACTTTTTTCCACATAAACGCATGCGGGCGCCATCTTGATTCTCAATTTGTGCTTTGCATGCACAAACGCGCAGCCGCTTTAACGGTAAGCCACTTCTTTCTCCACAACTACTAGTTTATACTCGCCTTTTGTCTCAAACAGCGAGTATAAAAGAGTAATAGTAGTATAATACTATTACTAGTAGTAGTATAATAACAATGCTGGTACAATATCTGTGTATGCCATTTTTTTTAAACTTCTACGGCTTTATAGCAAGTATGATGAAAAATATTTGTGAATTTTTATGGAAAAATACGCTACTTAGTATTTGTATGAGAAAGAGAGTAAGTAACTACGATGTACGCATTGTTTTCACTAGCAAAGACATTATGAATTATTTTTAAGTAAATATAACTTGCTTCGAACTAATCCTAAGGAACCTTTAATTTATAAAAATATTTATATCATTTTTTATATTAATATGTTATATTACGTTCTTTTAATTTATAAAACTCTTATCTAATCGAAAAAATTCTTTAGACATAAATGAGATTAAAGCTCATGTATTGACATCGTAAAAATACTGCTGGTAATGTATATTCTGCCTATTCTATTTTTGCTAATCGATCACGTTTCTACATTCGTAGTAACCGACAAACTACCAAATTGCCATAAGTATTTTAATATACACACACACACACACACACACACACACACACACACACACACACACACACACATATATATATATATATAATGTTCATATATACTTCTATAAATTTTTTTTGTCCATTGATGTTCATATTAAAACCCCTTTTTTCTATTTATTTAGTTATTTATTTGCTTCCCCACTGAGCCAATTAGGCACAAGGCCGTTTTTTTAATGTGGAGAGTGAAAGATAGGGGACCAGTTCCCCCGAGAGGGGACGGGATAGTGACAATTGGCATGAAGGGTTTCCCCTACAGTGACCAAAACTGATTGCTCAAGAGCAATTGTCTGAGATGTAGGATTGCCCCCACATATGGTCTTTGATTGCAGTATCTGCCGGAACAGATACTACACTTTGATAAACTTCTTATCTTGTCCCACGTTCACTTGGCTAGGCCAGACTGACCATAAACTAGTTATGGCCCGGCTGAAGCTAGGAAATAGGCCTTAGTTAGTGGCTCCCTGGAAGTTAAACACCTCCCTTTCTGGAGATACAAGACTTCCAAGAGAAGCTAATAGAATTAATTCAAAAAGCACTAGTGGGAACGGTTACCAGGAGTAAGTAGTGGGTAGGTCTAAAAGCCAAAATTAGAACCTTCTCCGTCAAGTATGCCAAGCACCTCGCACTAAATAAGGCCAAAACGAAGAAGAAGCTAGAAAAAAAGATCTTTGCCCGAAGGCCAAGAAGAAAAAGGGCGAACCTTTTTTCTGTTTATTTAAAAAGAAAATGCAACTTCGTTATATATGAGTCGTGAGTTTGCATGATCTAGCTAATTTGCATATTCTTTTAAACATTCATTTGAATTAATTCCCTATTAGTTTGTTCGGTTTTCTTATGGGATGATCATCTTTAGTTAACTACTAGCATTTCAGCCCGGCGTTGCCCGGGTGTTTAGATGTGTATGTTCAGCAAAAAGAAAAAAGTGGTAGTAGGAAGGCAGGCTCGAACCTGTACCGCGAAGGAGGAAAAGAACAGGGTAAAACCTAACGCTATTATGACCACAGCCAAACCTGAAGCGACATTTTTTTAAATTAAGGCTAGACAATCTAAAGGAGAGGATAACTTTAAAAAATATCGGCGAAAAAAGTGACCCCCACCCCCTGTAGAAAAGTGCCTAGTTGAAGGGGAAGATATTAATGTTTTTAGTCAATTTTTCGATATTTGTCATATGAAAGGTCGAACTTTAAAATGATACTGATCTTAGTAAAATTTTTTCTTTTTTTTGCTGAACATACACATTCAAACACTCGAGCAACGCCGGGCTGAAATGCTAGTATATATATATATATATATATATATGTTTGTGTGTGCGTATACAGTAGAACCCCGAGATACAGTGTTTATCCGTTCCAGGCTTGGCATCGCAAAGTGAAATCGTCGTATAGTGGGGCCTAAGCAAAATTTTATACAGTACATATTAAAAATTAGTAACAAAATGCAGTACAGTATATAATAACATAATAAATAACATTGTAAGACAGGGAAATACCATCACAACCTGAAAAAATCATATCCTGGCGCCACTGTATCCTGGGGTTCTACTGTATATCTTCATATATAATATTTTGATTGCAAAAATTCCTCTCTGGACGAAAGATGCCACATACAGATTTCTTATCCCTGTTTGCTACTATCTTATGCAACTTTAGAACACCATTTTAGATACATTTAGTCATTATAATAAAATCCTACATTTCATCTTAGGAACAATATTATCACAATCTCAACCATCTTTAGAGGAAGTAGTTCCTGTTTTTCTCTCTAAATTACAAATACTCCTACCACTCCTAGTCCTCCTACCACTCCTAGTATTCTGCACTTTGGACAGATATGGGGTTTCACCTTTCATAACTGGATCATAATCTTTTCCCTTTTCGCTACAAAAAATAATAAAATCTCCCCATGCTAATTCCGCTCCGTCTGGTTGGATTAGCTCTGGCCATTCCTATATTCTGGATTAACGCTATTGGCATGTTAAATGAACGCTAATGTACCGTTCAAACATGTCATCACAATTATACCTACATTTGCCCTATAAGTAAATTGCTCGCTCCCTTGTTTTGTACATTTGTTCCAGTAATTAATTATATTTTTTCAAATATACTTATGTTTTCTTATGTACTATATTTAAATATACTTTATTTAAACCAGCGCAATCTATTGTGATCATTGCTGATTTATAAATGGACATTCAGCAATATCATCTACTAGATTCTCTTGCTGTATATATTCTTCCTCCTCTCTCCCTCTCTCTCTCTCTCTCTCTCGCTCTCTCTCTCCCACCCCCGCTTTGAAGACAAAGCAACAAACATTTATTTCCTCTTTCTCTATCTGTCTCTCGCTCGCTCACTTTGTACATTTGTTTCAGGAATTATTTATATTTTTCAAACAGTTACTTTTTTTTTACATAGGCATCACCACCTATCAAGGCCCAGAGACCGCTCGAGGATAAGGGTTAAGAGTATACGGTCGTCAATTGGACAATATAGTAATCGTTAGTAATGGAAATTCGGTAAATTTGTTAAGTGGAACGACTCATGAAGAACTTGTTTACGTTAGACTTGAAGACAATCAGATTTTAGTCAGCTGGAAAGCAGGAAAACGGAAGAAACAGGCATGCACTTCTAAGAAAGAAGCTTTGTTCATGGAATTTACGTTTAGGTTTAGGCACAGATAAAGAATGGAGGAATAATTGATAGTGTTTTCAACTAGACAAGTGTTTCTTGTGAAAGTTTGGCGAGAGGGGACCATAGATTGAAGCTCAGTCGAGCACTTGCGATGAAAATAATAATAAAGCATAGACAAACTCGTAAAATCTCTTCTGTGAGATAGAGGTTGCAGGGAAGATAAAAGGACATCTCCTACAAGGCTACAAAGTCTATTTTGAACCCTATCAACGCAGGACAAGTCCTTTCTAGCAGCTCCTGCCCAGATGTGGCAACAGTACTCCATCCTTGAACGTACCTGGCTCTTATATAGATAGAGAATTGCATCAGCAGTGAGATATGTAATGGATCGATAGAAGGATCCTACCATTTTTCCAGCGGCCTTGGCAACAGATTTTATGTGCGTGTTCCATTTCAGATCAGGAGTAAAGGTCAAGCCCAGAAGCCATTCATTTCAAGTGATGCCAGATGAGGATCAGAGCATTGATCATGTAAAGATAAAAGCTTGGTTTAGATGCATTAAAAGTAACCAGCCACCTCTTTCCCCATTGTACCACTTGTTCAAGATCAGAGGAGAGAGAATCAGAGAGAACTTTCGTTTTAAGTCTTAGATGTGCTACCATAGATACCATAGATGTCATCAGCATAAATGTCTACGAATGACGAAAGGATGTGATTTTGAAGATCATTAATGTAGATCAGGAAGAGAGTTGGGCCCAGGATGGACCCCTGAGGGACTCCAGCATTAATACCGTGAGCTTCTGATTTTTGCCCATCAATTACTACTCTTATGAACCTATCAGAGAGAAATGATTTAATAATTGAGAAGACATTTCCAGTTATACCATAGCTGGAGATCTTGTGAAGTAAACCTTTATGTCATACTCTATCAAGGGCCTTTGATATGTCAAGAGCAATTGCCCTAGAAAGGTTGCCTCTGTCGAGAGATTCGCTAATCCTATGAGATATAACTGTAAGCACATCTGCTGTAGATCTAGCAGAACAGAAACCATATTTTGTGTCACTAAGGTTATTGCTGAGATGGTTGATTACTTCTCTATTTAACACAGATTCCAGCAACTTACTCATGATGCACAGGAGATTTATTGGCCTGTACTGAGAGGGAGATGAGCGATCACCTGAATTCTTAAATACAGGGCATACTGATGAGATTTTCCAGGGTGATGGGAAGCAATTCTCCTTAAGACATCGTTTAAACAGTTTTGTAAGTATTGGCGCTAGTTCTGGTTGAAGTTTTTTGAGTACTATAGTTGGAATATCGTCAGGGCCAGTTGCTTTACTGGAATCAAGGTTTTTGATTAGCTTGGCAACATCACGTACAGATATTTGTATATTACATAGCGTGTTTTCTGATACAGGAAGAAATATTGGGGGTTTGGCAGCCTTGGTCGCAAAGGGTAGAATTAGCTGCAAAGTTCTTGGCAAAAAGTTTGGCTTTGTCTGATGCTGACGAGATTACCTCAGGTCCATTGATGATAGTGGGATAGAGCACACACTTCTGTTCAGGATTCTGTTTGCTATTTGCCAAAACTGGTGGGAACCAAGCCGCTGCTCAGCTACTTTGGACTTGACGGACTGAGCATACAATTCTCTTGTATTCTTTATTACTTTCTTACAATGGTTGCTTGTAGTCCTGAAAGCGGCTTTAGTCATCTATTACATTGGATTTAAATGTACTTTAAATATAATTCATTTAAGCCTGTGCAATCTATTATGATTCTCGGCAATTAAAATAAATAAATAAATAAACGTTCCACAATATCATCTACTGGATTCTCTTCCCGTTTTAAAACTGTTAAACTATTTTTATACTTAATTATATTTTATGTTTATTTTTTTATACGACCCTTATAATAAAATATATAAAAATACGTAAACTTTTTAGCAACTGATTGTTTTTTTGTTTTTACCGCATATCTTTTCAAATAACTATGTTTATTTAAGTTATTATCTTATATATTTTTCCATTTTTTGTTTCCATACCTCAGTTGAGAGACCCGCCTGCGTGTTTGAAAGTTAGGGTCTGGTTTTAGGCACAATTACTGATTCTTTTTACACTGATTACCTACGCTATAGTTTTAACATAAATTTCATTATATAGGGAGTTGAATTTTATGGAATATTTTTTTAAATTTCTTTTCCAGACTGATTCTCTAAATTGCATACACATTAACTTTTTTGGAGGGGGAGATAAATTTTTACATTAGGTCCAACTCCGCAATTTTCTTTAGAATGACTACTTTTATAGATTTTCAACTATGCTGATTAAGAAATTCTTATTCAAATTTTGTGGTGACAAGTACTTTAAGAGATATAAAGACCTGCATTATGCACTGTAATTCACTGACTACCAGGTTTTATCTACTTCTCTCCTAGCCTCACTGCCAACCCACAATTTTTATTTTATTTTTTTTTTTTTAGCATTTGCAGATGGGTATGCTGACAACGATTATCATGGTTGAATTTGACAGAATTATTTTTTCACATCCCTCCAATAAAAAGGAGGTTGTCTACTCCGAAAGCCATTCTAAAGCATGGTGATTTTGGGGGTGTCTATTCCGAAAGCCGTTCTTAACATGGGAAGTTTGGTATGACATTTATTATTTCCGTTGTTTTAAAGATTATTTTTCATGAGAAAAATATAATAAAGGATATTATCAAATGTTGATTGTTTATTTGGTAAAAGATGCGTACAATTCTACAGTTGGCCTCCTTTTCAGTCTCGAAAAACAATGGATACCCCTTGTAAGAGTATCTGCTCGATATGTGCCTATGGTGAAACAAGAGCTGTGCGATTCTAACTGTACTTTTTTGTAAAAAATAATGACTTTGATTTGTATAGAACAGTGTAGCATCATTCTCCATCTCTGTCTTTCTTTCTCTTATTCCCAATTATTCTGTTGCAAAAATAACAGAATCTTCGATCTGTATATAAGTTTCAGTCTCTATTACTCACCACTTCTCTCTCTCTTTCTCTCTCTCTCTCTCTCTCTCTCTCTCTCATAACCCTTCTGAAACTTCTACCCATATATGTTTCAGTCTTTCTTTCTCACTCTTTTTCTCTTTCCTTTTCTCGCACGCACACATAAAATAGAAACTCTTCTCTCTTTCTCTTCAGACAAAAAACACAATCTTCGATCCGTATATAAGTAAACCTCAACCTCTCTCTCTTGTTCACACATGCGTGCTCTACCACTTAATAAGAAAAAAAAAATCTTCGATCCGTATATAAGTAAGCTTCTGATTTCCATTAGTGCCAGATTCAAGATTTCAAATACTCATTAAAAGATTAAATCGACAAGAAACGTTCCGAATCAATTTTCCCGCTTAATTTTTAAATGGCTTCCGTTATGAAAAGTGGATGTTTTTAAAATGACAAAATTTCAAGTGTTTGAATGGACGCCAACTTCTTTCCAACTCACGAGCTGCGCGGCATTAAAACGTTTACTTTTAGCTTAATCTACTCACTCTGCACTGTCCCCGCATCACCTGATCATTATTTGTTGTTATGAGATTATTTTTTCTTTACGATTTAAACTTAAAATATTATTCTTCTCCTTAATGACCATCCATCATCACTAACAGCACACGCATACATCTATTAATTATTTTACTACGAAATATAATAGGAAAAAATATATTTATATGTAAACTACAGGGTGGTCACAAAGTCTGGCTACATAATCTACATTTGACCAACCAACTCTGGTGTTCTGACTTCCTTACTTCTCCTATATCTCTCACCATCCCTCAAAGACTCTCTGCCTTCCTTGAATCTCTTATGCCACTCAAAAACTGATGCTTGATTCATGTAAGATAATCCAAATCCTGTAGATTATGTAGCCAGACTTTGTGACCACCCTGTAGTTGGAATGTCCGTCTTAGTAAGTATTTACTTTCTTCCCACCAAAGGAAAATGTGACACAAAGTCGAAAGGTGAGGAGAGTCAAGTCAGCGCCTCTAAAGAAGGAACATTGTGACCTTTTAAAAAATTCCAGGGAAACCCGTCGGATTTCCCTGTAGGGGCACCTCGGGTAGTAAGCAATAAGCTTACTCCACTTGAAAGACAAGAGGCAATAATCTGAGAGGGTGATATCCTAAAGCTATCCAGAATCACACTTCAGCCCGACAAATGCAAAGTCATTCTCTACTTAAAAATGACAAGACTGTCAAAGACATATCCTCGATTGGCATGAATATAATCTATTCAGGGTAGGGTGAGAAGACCTTTCATGGAAATGACACATCATGGCTGAGGTGAGTAGCTCAAAACCTTCTCTTTCTCACCTTATCTTCAGAGAAAGAAGACGTTTATGAGTGTTCATAAATTGATCACAACACCAAATCGTAAGTGTTATATTTTCACATATCGCTACGTATATAAACCTTTATATGTTGTACTATCGCCAGGAACCAAAGATCTTGCTTGTCTGTAGATGCAGTCATTCGGACACCGATGTTTATAAAAAGCGGTTTATTACAAAGAGAAGAGCAGTTACAAAAGATGTCAGAGAGACAGGTTACATTCATATGCGTGAGATAGATAGATAGATGTAGGATTACACTTAGTACATTAGTAACGTCACCCTCTGCATGTATTGCCAGCTCCAAGTCTCGCTAGCTAAAAGGCGGAAAATCTCTGCTGGAAGTTACATGATTTCTATTTATGCAGTTCAGAAGAGTTCATATCTTGTGCATGAGTGAGTCTCCATAATACCCCCTCTTGCAAGCCTTTTACACCACAGAAAGCTTGTTAATATCTTTTCTGCTTCAGGTCGATAGTCAGTTGGTCGGTGAATCTTCTGTTTCTGTCTTACCGTCGCTGTTCTGGTGTTGGTTGGGGCGGGTCAAAGTTGAACGTCTCAAAAATAGCGTTCATCGGCTTTTCCTCTAAGGGTAATTTGTATATTGTATCATGTGTGACGTTTTTAGGGTTTCGATGCTTTTTGGGCACAACCTAAGAAAATAAATAATTCAATACAAGCTTCTGAAATGACGAACACAACAACTTCATAAAATGTAACACATAACAGGTTTATTAAGGAGAATGTGAACCGGGTGATATGTTCCTGGTCAAAAGCTGGACTCCGTGTATCGGATGATATGTTCCTTTTTGTGTCTCTCTCAGTAAAGGAAGAGTTCTTATTCTTCAAACCGGGTGCTGTCCGAATTCCTTAGGGGATAGAAAGGATCAATGCGCCGTACCCCTGATTGGTGGCCAAATAGTACAGGGGATATGCATTGATTCGTGAAAGAAAAAAGTTCTATTTGGTTCTGCTACACGTTTTTCTTTATAATTGGTTTTTGTAATGTTTATGAGTATGTATCGTACCTTGTATGACATATCAGATATCGCCAGTTTCATGTAAGGTTTGTGTTTCTTTAATAATACCATTCATTTTTTTCTGGTTAGCATCTCAATTCCGTTGTGCAAGTTTAGTTAATTTGGTATTTCTACGTTTATACAAAGAAACTGAAATATTAGAAGCTAGTATAGCTCGAGTTGGTTTTTGCCTTTTCCTTAACGCTGTAACATCGTTTTGGCGTTTAAATGTAATTTCCTTTTTATGCAACTTTGTGACGCTTTTATTTTATGCTCACATTCTAATTGTTGCTGTGTTATTTTTCGACGTAATTTCGAATTATATGCGTTATTTTTTTTTAATGTATTCTTTGATTTGCTGTGTGCAATTCATTTAAAAATCTTCGGTTGTTTTTCATAAACAGCTTGATTTTAAAGAGTTTTCGTATGATATATAGCATTTCTGTTGTAGTGTATCGATATTGGATGGAACAAGAATGATGGTGTCATGCATAAAAGCTCTAGACGGAGCACACTGACCCCCAAAATAAAGAAGACGGCTCTTTTATAGAGAGACCCAACCACATCTCATTTGCATACCCCTTCCCCCCTCTCGTCACATCACGTGATTTGCAGTCCATAAATACCAGGGGGCGACCATTTTTATTTTCTCTTTTTTTTCTTTCCTAACACGAGCCGCGCGATGCATAAAGTAAGGTTCTTTACTTTTAACCACATCCGGGGAAGCAAAGTATCACAGCCTTCTAGACAAATGTATTTATATATTGACTACTCATCAAAAAATTTGTCATACAACGATAAATATTTTCCCCTCCACATTTAGGTAAGTTATAAGGGTGAAAATTTGTCGATATTTAATCTTTTTCTGTGGTTATCTAATCTAAGCTTGTCTTTAAGACTCACTTTACACACTCATCGTATTATTCTCAAATAATTTCTTGACAAGCAACACATGTCCTCACCCTCACTGGCCAGATTATACTTTCATATATCATCATTAGGGCTGTGACAACGGCATATTTTTTTCATTGTTTGACTCTTGAGTGTGTATCTGTTAATATCTTATATACTTTTATATAGATGGATATGGTTGTTGGTTGAATAAGTGTGTCTAACTGTGTCGGAGTCAAAAGAATGAAAAATATATTCTGTTGTCACGCCCCTAATCATCACATTGCATACAACTACATGATAAATTCTGCTTTTGGTCGAAAGTGATGACACTCTGCAGATTAGTAATGGCAGAAATCTTACAATCCCACTAGCACCTGTGCCTCCCTATATTGTAATGGTTAAATCAAGGAAAAAGTAATTATGAATTTTCTTCCTGATTTCATGGATGACATTTCTTTGGGATCATATTGTAAGATATATCCATTTAATCTGAATGTTTGGCAAAGTGATATATCTTAATTTCATATTTTTTTAATTTGTTTTTTTTTTTAATTCAATTTTCACCCCAAACAAGGCACAGTGCCACTTTGAAGCAGGGGGCTACTATTAGGGAATTAATTAGCGGGGTCATTATGAAGGGAGAAGAGTAGAAAGATGTTTGTTAACATTACACTTGAACTTCTGCATATCATTGCAGTTGGGAAAGCAGAATCCCGGAAGGGAGTTCCAAAGACCCGCAGTTCTGGGGAAGAAACTATTGGAGTAAAAGGCTTTCTTGCACCTAGGGATCTCTACTGTAAAGGGATGAGACTTAGTAGCTTGTCGGGTTTGTCGGGGGTAGTTACGTCGGGGAGGTACAAGTGTTTGCAGTTCGTCAGAGCATTCACCATTAAAGTATTTGTAGAACAGGCAGAGGGATGCAACATCTCGTCGATGGGACAGAGGTTGAAGCCTAGATGACAGTTCAGGACCTATCAGGTTGGCGACTCTCTTTTGAACCCTGTCCAGAAGCGAGAGACAAGCAGCAGATGCACCAGCCCAGATGTGACAACAGTACTCCATACATGGGCGAATGGTTGCCTTATAGAGGTATAGGATACTGGCAGGCGTAAGTAGTTTTCTAGCACGGTAGAGGGAGCCAACCTTCCTTGCAGCAGCCTTGGCAATGCTCTCAATGTATCTATTCCAGTTCATATTCCCTGTAAACGTTAGGCCGAGGAGTCTAAAAGAAGTACTTTCAGGCAATGTGTTCATGGCCATTGCTATTGGTGGTAGAGAAGGTTTCTTGTAGTTATTGAAGGAAACAAGCTTAGTCTTAGCAGCATTGAATGTGACCAACCATTTTTGTCCCCATTCCACTACGGATTGGAGGTCGTCCTCTAGTGTTTCTGCCATTTCCTTGGATATGTGTTCATTTGTTTTCCCCTCATATCTGTTATAGAGAGTGGTGTCATCGGCAAATATACCCATCTCCGAAACAATATTATCAGGGAGGTCGTTTATGAATATCAGGAATAATAGAGGTCCAAGGATAGACCCCTGAGGTACTCCCGCATTTATGTCATATTGTTTGGATGTATGTCCGTCGAGGACAACTTTGATTTTTCTATTACTTAAGAAGGATTTAATTACATTATGAATTCTTCCAGTGATTCCATATGATCTAATTTTCCTTAGAAGACCATCGTGCCATACCCTGTCAAAAGCCAAGGGCCACCGCTCTACCCTCCCCTGTTTTATCCAATGAACGGTATATACGTTCAGAAACTACAGTTAAGATATCTGCTGTTGAACGGGCTTGCCTGAATCCATATTGTTTGTCAGTCAGGAGTTTAGCAGCTGTTAGGTGCTGGACTAGGGCTTGATTAACTAAGGACTCAAATATTTTGGCGAAAAGCGGGAGGAGGCTAATGGGGCGATAATTTAGTGGGTCAGTTCTTTCACCAGAATTCTTGAAGACTGGTACCACAGAGGCGGTTTTCCAGCAGTCGGGAATGACCGTGTCATTCTTTTGGGGTTTTTTTTTCATTGCTACTAATCAAATGTTATCAAATGTTATGTTTTTTTTTCATTGCTACTAATCAAATGTTATCAGAAAATATATTTTCTCTCCTTATACACTGTCAATGTGTAGAACAAAATACCGTGGGGCTGCTTCCCAGCTGACTATAACATGATCGTTTTCAAATCTAATAATGTAAATAAGTTCTTGTTGAGCCGTCCTTTTATATAATGAAATCCTACCCATGTTCCACTACTACCGATCAGCACGGTGTTGTCTCATCATCTACCTTACACTCATTAACTCTTATCCTAGAGTAACCTCCGGGCTTTGATAAGCGGTGCCCCCCCCAAAGTATTAAAAACATTATCACATAGTGTACACTTTACTGATGGATTCTCTCTTTGGTCAAAAGGGGCAACACTGTACCTGTAAGTAATGACAGAAGTTTCATGAACTTAGTAATGGAAACATGATGCGTCTGTTTATTTTAAAGGCCATCTACATTCGAATGTGACTTTGGAACCTTTAAACCATCGATTAGAATCTAATTCTTAGATAGGATTCAAGTGCGAATAGTTTTTATTTGCCTGTAGCGAAAGAAACAAACATCGTTTATCAACGATGCCTTTGTAATAATCATTGAAACTACGATTCAAATTTGGTTCCTAAAACAACAAATTGCCATATTTAGTTGTCAGTAAATAAACCGGGTTTTTTATTTATTTTTGTACAAACGAAAATCCTTTTATGTCTTAGTACAAAGAAATATTTAAAAAAAAAAAAAAGAAGCAGATCATAATAAAAGTTTTTTTGTTGTTGGATTCATCTTTTTTAATATAAAATAAACATGGTTTTAGGATTTTTCAAGCCAAATCTTTTAAGTGGCAATAATCTCTAAAAATCAAAGAGATGGAAAATTGAAAACCTTCTTGAATTTCAGGATTTATTTGATACAAGCTTA
The DNA here is from genome assembly GCF_053919585.1 of Euprymna scolopes. Classification (NCBI taxonomy): domain Eukaryota; kingdom Metazoa; phylum Mollusca; class Cephalopoda; order Sepiida; family Sepiolidae; genus Euprymna; species Euprymna scolopes. The sequence goes on along the minus strand of NC_136512.1, from coordinate 39,932,239 downwards.
TCAATTTTTCATTCTGACAACATTACAATGGAAACGAAAATGTAACAAAAGAGAGTATTCAAGATACGTCCATTCAAATTACCCGTTTATGAATTAAAATACAACTTCAAACTTAAATTATATTTCCAAACTTTTTTTAATAAACATTGATCATTCGTACTATTTAAATTGTTCTTATCTTGAGTGTTATTCGCAAAACGTTGCACTCAACGTAACTTCCGCCAACCTCCTTCAGATGTACCTTGTCGAACTTGGGAATCTTTCTATCGATCTCGGGAATCAACACAAAATTTCCTTTTATTTAATCCGTGGCAGTAGAATGCTCTCGTTCCGTTAGCCATGACTGGATGAAAGTCCTAAGTAATTTGCAATTGTATTTAGAGTTTCGCCTGCACTGAGGATTAAATCCTCAGCTTCCAGAAATGTGTAACTTACAACTGAAGTTACCAAGTACTGTATCCACTACACCACGAGTCCTTGGAAAAATTCACTTGTAAGTTACACACTTCTGGAGGTTGAAGACTCAGTCTTCAGTGCGGACAGCAACGAAATTCTACTTCAAACTTCCGAGTGACAGATCAAGCCATTTATAGAGATGTATGTATAACAGACAAAAAAATATGATTTCAAACCAAAATATCACAGACTAATGAAAGTGCTATTTCAAACTTAAGCAGGATAAACTAATGAAAATGCTTTTTTTTTTTACTTGTATTCGTCCCAAACAGTACACATTGTCCAAGAGACGTAAAGGGCTACTTTGTATTAAGGGTCATAATTATAGTGACAGTCTAAGTAGAGAGTTTTGTAGCGAGATGCTTGCTCACATTATATTAAAATTTAAGTGTGTTGGTACAATCAGGGAAACAGGTATCAGGGAGTGAATTTCAAAGGCATGGGGTTCGAGGAAAGAAGCTATTAGAGTGGAAATTTACTACTATTTGAGCACATTTATACTGAATGCGTGTGATTTTCTGCTTAACGTGTTGCTGCACGGTATTTATGTCCAGTGGACACCAGTGCAGCAAGATTGTTGAAGAACATACTATTGAAGTACTTGTAAAACAATCCTAGAAATGCAATATTGTGGTGATGAGGCAGGGCTGGAGCTTGGTAGACAGCGTGGGACTTATTAGTAGGTTAGATACTCTTTTTGGGGGACTATTTCCAAGAGAGAGAGAGAGAGAGAGAGAGAGAGAGAGAGAGAGAGAAAGAGAGAAGAGAGAAACTAGTGTTTGGTACATCATTCCTAATGTGGCAACAATACTCCATGTATAGATGAATGTTGGCTTTTTAGTGATATAGGATATTTGCAGGGTTTAAAAGTTTTTTACCCCAATATACAGAGCCCCAACTCTTCACAGCAGACTTGCAAGTGTCTTCGATATATTTATTCCAATTCAAGTTACCTATGAATATCAGGTTTATGAGTAGGATGCTATCAGCCATGGTAATCGTTGAATGTAAAAGTTTAAAGTATTGTTAAAAGAAACGAGATTTGTCTTGATGATATCCATTTGTAGCCTCATTCCTCTACAGAGTGAAGGTCATTTTGTAAGTATTCAACCATTGCGTTGAATATGTATGTGTTCGTTTTGCTCTCATGTAAAGAATAGTGTGACGTCATTAGCAAATGTATATTTCTCAAATACGATTGTATCAGAGAGATCTTTTTTATAAAAATCGGGAATAATAAATGTCCAAAAATCAACTCCTGAGGCTCACCCTCATTAATGTGATGCTGTTTAGATGTCCAACCAGTGGGACAACCTGAATCTTCTTTTTTTAGCTAAGAAAAATCTTATTATGTTAAATATTCGCCCAATAATTTTGTACAAATTAATTTTACTGAAAAAACCTTCATGCCATATTTTGTCAAAGGTTGTGAATATATCAAGTGCTACTAACCGATCCTCTCCTGCTTTATCCAGGGTACGGTATATGCATTTGGAGATGATCGTGTGGATATCTGCAGTAAAATGGCTTGCCTAAATCCATATTGTTGATCAGAAAGATTTAGCATTTTCGAGGTGATAGACTATCACTAAATTGATTAATAATTCAAAGATTCTAACAGAGAGTAGAGGAAGATTTAAAGGACACCAATTTTTTGAGTCAGTTCTTTCACCAGAGTTCCTGAAGATTGATGCCACAGAGGCAATTTTTCAGCTATCAGGAAGCAAAATTATCCCTTTCTCTCTTATTTTTAATCTGTTTATCTCATCTTAACATCATTTTTTTTGTCCTTTCTCATATTGTTTTTCTTTTTCTTTTATAATACTTTTCTTCTTTTTTATTTCAGGTAAGTTTATTTTTTTCTGATGCTGGAGATTTGGGATTCTTGAAATCTTAATTTTTCCACGAATCTAAAATGTCTTCTCTGGGTAACGTATAAGCCAATCCTTTTTTATGTTAAGAAAGCTTTGTATGACTTTTGTTTTCAATATTGTCACTTTTGTGTTGCATGTCATCAATCCTGCCTCCACCAAAACGTGAACACCTTGTTGTAGTGATTTTGTGAATGCATGCATTTCTCAATAACATTAACATATATCATAATAAAAAGATTCATAATAATTAAATGACCCATAATAATAAAATATCTAATAATATTTAAATAAATCATAATGTAAAAATAAAATATCCTATATTATTAAAATAAATCATAATATTAAAATAACTCTTAATATTAAAATGAACTATGATATCTAAATAAACAATATTAAAATATCAAAGATGTTCACCTATAGATCTTATGTTAAAACTTTCCATGATAAAATAACCCATAATATTATAACATCACACAATAAAATAATTCATAATATTAAAACATACCATAATGAAATAACCCATGATATTAAAATTTACTATAATATTAAAATAAATATTTACCAAAAGATTCTACATTCTAGAATTTTTTTTAATTTCGAAATATCAGATTTTAACCATTTTTAAAAATGGTGAATATTGCATTACCATGGCCGGAAATCAGAACCAAAACCTTGGGATTTTCCGCCTTAGATTCTATTAAATGGCCTACTTGAAGTTTCTTATACATTAAATTTAAAACATTACCTATAATAAGTAGAGTTAAAGATATTGCCTATGATTATAGCTTTGGTGTGATGTCATAGATTTATGTGCTTCAAAGCATTAATTCAAACATAAAATGAGTAAACATTACCAATAGTGTCGGAAATTATTTTAATAATCTCAAATAATTTAGTTTGCTTTATCTATATATTGTATGTAGTCTTTTGTTAATTGCATAATCTGATAACCGCAGCAAAAATATATAACCGGTGGGGGGGGGGCATATATTTGCTAGTTTGTTAAATTTTAAATAAATAAATTAGGTTTGCTTGAAGCTTATTTTTGGTTTTGCCCGTTCTAAATATTGTCTGCATCTTTGTGTTGGTGAAGCAAAAGTTCAAGATAGGTGCATGATTGGCCATCTTAATATTTGACGCAATTTATTGATTTGTTGTATAGCAATTATATATATATATATATATATATATATATATATATATATATATATATATAATTCCGCAATTAAATGAGTTTTTTTCTTGAAGCTGTACGCAATCTTTAGGCATTTTTATTAGAAATGAAAAACAATAAAATTTATTCAATGAACACATAATTTAACATTTGACAAAAAAATATGAATATTAGATTTAAATTTTAAAAGTACATGAATATCTTTTTCAATTAATAAATTTTAAAAGCCTATATTCGGAACATCAGAAAATATTATTTTATGCCCTGCTTTGTTGGCAGACTGAGAGCAGACTCGAGGGGTTCTCTCAAATAATGGCGATGGAGAAGGCATCATTAATAAACCGAGGTCGATGAGGAAGTCTTGCATGACAGGATCAAATGCTCTGATCGTCTCAATAGTGATTACTGAGAATATAAATCTGACGAGAAGGCCGGTATATTTTGATTGATTGTTAGACTCGGCTGATGCTAATACCCGTCCAGAGGTTGTCGCCGATTACTAATTGTTTGTACCATTTGTGCAACGATATTTTAAAATCCATACATTTTGAAAAAGTAAATAGCAAAGAGAAAACATTAAAAATGGTTGCCTTAATTTGTGTTAATAGTTTTTAGTTAAATTTGACAAAAGAAAAATCCTGTTTTTTTGTAGATTAACGATTCAACTGTTTTATTAGAAAGAACACTGCATGTTTACTTGTCTCCACTCGAAGGGAATTGTTTTTGTTTACTTGTAGGATGATGTCATAGTAGACATGACGTTGATAGTAAGAGATATGTGCTGGACCATCTAAGTTAATATTTACAAGAAATTTTAAATCAAAGATTTGAAGATCTTCCTTGAATGAATATTTCAAAGATGTTTAAAAACACACAGATTCATTTGTTTTGTTTAATAATTTTTTAATACCTTTGTATTTTAATTTAATTTTTTTATTTTAAAAAAATGTTTTTTTTATTTAATTTTTTTTAAATTTTCATTTGTTAAAGTTTTCTTTTCAAGTTTGCTTTTTTATTTTTCATTTTTATTTCTTTATAAAAACTTCTAATTTATATTATTTAAAAAGTTTTCTTTTTGATTGTGTTGCTTTCTTCACTTTTTCATTTCTAATTCTTTATTTAAAAATAACTTTTATATTTTAAAAAAATTTTTATTCTTTAAAAAAAAATTTTTGTTTTTAAAAAAATTTTTTTTTAATTTTCTGTTTTTTAAAAAGTGCAAAAACAAACTTGTAAAACTTTTTATTTTATTCTTTAAAAATATTTTCTTTCTATTTTTAAAATTTTCTTTCTTATTTAAAAAGTTTTTATTTCGAATTCTTTTCTTTAAAAAAAATTATTTTCCATTTTGTTTACTTTGCTTTTTTTTCTTATTTTATCTATACCCTGTGTATTCGGTGACCCTAAAAACTCTTCAGATTTTTACCAGAATTTTCAGCATTTTTTAACCAACCAATTTCTTCCTTCATTCCAATATCTCTTTGTGCAACAATGCATACGAATGTCATATAAATGAAATGTTTTCAAATCGTTTTATTGTAAATTCTATTCCTTAAATCAGTGATTGCCACTGGTGGTATGTGCAAAATTTTAGACAAATTGGGACATTTCAATTTTTATGACGCTTCAGATTCAAAACTGAACAATGCTAACACATATTATAGATTGTATAGTTGTTCAAGATCTTAAGTAATATAGAAATAAACACAACTAAACAAATGTGACGTTATTCTGCAATAGTATAACTTAACGTGCAAAGGCATAGTCAGTACTTATTATTAAATCAGATTTGTCTGATTTAATTTTCTGCTTCCTTTGTTCCAGCCCGTTTGACTCGTTGGTCAAGTGGTCTCCTTCAATTCGCTGTTTTGATACCTCCTCATAACACAACTTCTTATTCTACAAGGCGTGTTTCAAAAGTAATGCATCCTATTTTTTATTCCGTTCGAATTGATAAATGGGGATTGCAAATTGCGTTGTTATAATGATTGAACTGATGCATTCATGACCTGAAAGTTTCATCTCTCTGTTGCTGATATTGACAATGCGAGACCTTATGAAAACGATCTCTGTCATGGACGTATGTCAGAAGCAGAGATGTGTCATTGAATTCCTGGCAAAAGTGCATGGAGAATGATGGTTACTATGTAGAAAAATAAATTCTGGAGCACAAAAGATCGCTCGTTATAATGGTACTATTCCCGTCTTTGAAGCTCTTGAACTTTTTAGCTAAGAAAAAATAGAAGGTTTTACTTTTGAAACGACCCTCATAGTAGCTTATTTCCAAGGTTATGGAACTCTCTTCCTGCTGACCGTTTTCCTCTTATCTATAACTTGAGATTTTTAAAACTAAGGTCAATAAGCATTTCTTATCTTTGCAGTAATGACCATTCATTCTTTTAGCCTCGTCTATCAAGTGGCTTCATGCTTTGTCTGGAGCGACTTCCATTAAAAAAGGTTTTTTACCATTGTTGTTGATGACTAGTTATTTGATGATTTACTGATATACTTTTCTACAAACATGATACTAGAGAAAAACGATAGTTTAACAGTGAAGTGTGCATGACGACGACTTACAAAATGTTGACTATCAACTGCGGACTTGTCCACTGCAAAACATTAGGACAATTTAATCATCAGTCGAACAAAGCATAAATAGAGGAGGAGGAGGAGGAGGAGGAGGAGGATGCATATGAAGCACATTACAATAAAGAATGGAGGCGGTGCTAATGTAATTGCAAGAATTACGAATGGATAGAGTAAGTTCAGGAACTTGTGCCATTTCTAACTAGTAGAGTGTGACCACTATCGACCAATGAAAAAGTCTATAAGTTATGTGCATGCAGTGTGATGTGAAATCCAACCAGTGAGGATTGAGGACATACGTTACATGATGAGAAATGATATGGGAATAATATGATTCAGGTGTAATGTGAGTTTTAGACAGGTTTGGTTGTGATGAGCTGAGAGGAGGATTTAAGTATAGGAGAATATTACAAAACAGGAGACTTTGATGGTATAGCCACAGTAAAAGAATGAATAAAAGTTATTGGGTAGGTATATATAGAATAGTTAAGTCAGTAGGTTTAGTTTATAGAAGAAAGCACAGAAAAAAATTGGAAGAAATTTATAAAAATGAAAAGAGAGAGGAATAAAGACCTTGCCAGAGTTAGATTAGTTTGGAAGTCAAAGTCAACATGTAAATTATTATTATTTAAAATTTTTATCTTACTGTCTCATGCTTGAGGTTAGGTTTGTTTCTATTTCACTCGTGCCGCCTGCCAGGATCAAGTTGTCATCAGTTGATCCCATCCATGTCTAAAGTGTCCTATCATGTGGCTTTGAGCCATCGACATCAATGAAGGACACATTTTGAAGCGTTTCAGATGACTGATGGCAGGCAATATGGCCATACCAGTTGAGACATTATTGAGCTGCATAATTTCTCATGCAGGCTTGTTGTGTGAAACCGGCAATTTTCTCATTCCTATGTGCTGCAGGATCGTGTCGGTCTGACGTTTCATCGTTGACCATATTTCGCGGCCATACAAAAGTATAGGTCGGATATGTGTGTTATATGTTGTCGCTCTCACATACGATGGGATGCTTGCATTTTATAAAATTGTTGAAAACTTTCCACATAACGTTGTCTTGTGTCAGTTCACTCACTGGAATCAATTGTGTTAGCTAGGAAAGTGAATTTATTGGCTCGTTTGACACCTGCAAAAATTTTTCATTCTATGAGAGGCTAATTTCAACAGGAGATACAAATAAAATTAGCTGCATCTGTGGCACGTAGCACCAGTAAAGTGGACGTTGAATCGATTATGATAATAATGATGATGATGACAATTTTTTTTTTCATAAATAGATTTTCTTTATTTACCAAATCAATATTTATTTGCAATTGGCATCCGATAGTCCTAATTTATTTTACCCAGGGAGCTTTTTTGTTTTTATTATTATTAATCCTGGTTAGAATTCTGCAGCTGACATGTCAACAAGAATCTCATGATCAGTATCCAGGAGCAAAAGTAAAGAGAAATTTTCAGTGAAGAAAAAGACAACTATTGAACAACAAAAGAAAACCAATCTACAAAATGAGATTGAAATCTAAAGGACATAATCAAATTAAATTTTATTTCACTTTTTATATATAGATAATTCACACACACACACACACACACACACACACACACACACACACATGTATATATATTATGTATTTGCCAATTCTGTGTGTAGATGTAAATATATAAAAAAACTTGTGATTTATTTTGATGTATATATTTAGATATGTACAAAAATGCAGTCAGATTTGAGACATGTGTGCATTTGTTATGCACACGCACACACACACACACACACACACATATATATATATATATATATATATATATATTAACGTATGACTGCATAATATATATATATATATATATATATATATATATTGCGCAGTCATACGTTGATACATGCACACCCGCATATATGTGCATGTGTGTATATGTGCAAAGTAGTAGTATAAAATTCAAGATTCATGTCAAAAAGTGTGTACTCTGTACCTAAACGCTATATCCATAAAAAGTCAAAAAAGGTCAATAAATTGATTCAATTTTCAATTATTTTTCTCAACTTTTTTTCAAACTCGCAATAACTTCAAAATATTAAGGTTTGGAACAATTTAACATTCCTTTTTATTACTTTTAGGATCCATTAACTTCTTTTAACACCTTTAAGTTCAAACATTTGATTTTCTAAAGCAAATAAAGTTAAAAAAGATCTTGTGTATAAATATATATATATATATATATATATATATATGAATTTATGAATAGTTGTATATGTATTTATAAATAGTTGTATATGTATATATATATGCGTATTTATGTATTTATGAATATTTGTATATGTATATATATATATATATGTGTGTGTATGTATGTATACATTTATGAATATTTGTATACGTATAAATGTACCTTTATCACTACTATTATATAAATGTTACTATGTGTGGATATGTGTGCGAATTCCTTCCTCATAGATTCCAAAATGGCTGAGCCTATCTTTTGTAAATGTCACACAAAGTTAATTTATATGTCTGGCAGTGTTCTTAGATATGTTTTGTACAGCAATTCATCCGTCACACGAAAGACGCCCTTGTGTACCATTGCCTCTGCGACCTGATGAGGCAACCTGTGTAGTGTGTGGCAAGAAGTGCAAGTCGACTGCAGGTCTGAGGAGGTATATTGTTGTGCACAGGGACACCATACCACAGAGTGGTCCAGTTAACCCGACGTAGGCACTTTCTGTGTCATCTTTGCTTCAGGCCATGTAAGTTCGCTGCTGGTTTGAAGAGCCACCTTTGTGGTCATATTCGATGAACTGGGGGATGGGGTTGGTGGTGGCGTTTTGTTGGACAGGACGGCAATCATCTGCAAAGATGAAGCAATCATCATATATATATATATATATATATATATATATATATATATATTTGTCTATCTATATATATAAATTTGTATTACTGTTTGTTCACAATTTGATTAATACATACGAAACGTGTCTTACGTCAATCTTTCATTTGTTTCTATATATAGTACGATACTTGGAAAAATATACAATTAAGAGATCACCTTATTTGCATATGAAATTAAAAAAAATTGATTTTAATAAATAGCGGTATCTTAGTTAATGTTTTTAGTGAGATAATTATTTTAAGTATTCTATTTAAAATTGTAATTTAATAAATTTTAAACAACAATTATATTGATAATATATTTAATTCATGTTGGAATTAATATTTCCAAAAGCGACCTTTTTAAAACATTTTTAGAGTTATTTGCCCCTAGATGCTATCCATAAAAAAAAAAACGTTTACCAAATATCATTTGGTGATTTCATTAAGTTTCTAGCTTGAAAAATAATTCCGTGTAGATAGAAAAAATGTTTGGCTTTTATTGTTTTTTTTTTTTTTTAAATATAAAAAAAAAACACTTACGAAAAAAACTGAAAAGATTTCATTTGTTTGTTTTATTTTATCCCTTACGGGAACGACGCTGAATTATGTGGTAAAAAATTACCGTTTTCTGTATTGCCATTATAGAAATCGGTAAATTTTTACCACGTAATTCAGCGTCGTTTAATACCTAAAAAAAATGAAGATCTACTGCCCCCCCTCTAAATTCCACAATTTACACATTTTTTTCTTTTTTCGCGTTAATTTCATCGATTGCAAACTTAATTTTCTAAGTAGAAATGGTGACTTTATACCACGTGACCCAGCGGCGTTTAACCCCTAAAAAAATGGAAATCTACTTTTTTCAACCTAATACATTTAAACAGCCTTTATAAATATTATGAGAAGAAATTTTGAAAATAAAATAAAATACATGTTAGAGTGGGGATCACTTTTGTATATAAATTTAACGTAAAATGAGCACCAACTTTTTGGCCACCAAGCGTTCAACGAGACATGTCACCTCTAGCATTTTTTCAAGTTCGGCGATTGAAAAGGACGGAAAAATCTGAAAAATACAATTTGTTTTTTTCTGGTGGGAGGGAATTACATTGGAAACATAAAATAACGATAAATTTAATTATTTTTTTATGAGATTATTCTCTACTTCAACCTAACAATTTATTAAACAAAACAAAGCCCAAAATATCATAAAACGACAAATAAAAAGCAAATCGAGAAGCCCCCCCCCAAAAGCAAATCTAAAATTTCCTTTATGTACAAAAAAAAAGCCAGTAAAAGAAGTGCCCTTACAAAAAATAAAGGTAAATGTGTAGTTTAGCAGCGTAAATTATTTGACAGACAAAAGAATCATAAAAACTATTTTTTTTATATAAAACATCATTAGACCCAAAGGCTGAAATAAAACAAAAAAAATCATTTTTAATGTTTTTTTTTTATCATTTTTTATTAGACTAAATGTGCACTCCTTACATGTTTCAAATTTGGCCTTTTTTAGGTTTGGCAGATTGGCTTTTTAAGCCAAATTTGGCCTTTTTACGCTCTTTCATTACAAAAAAAAATATGGCGGCCAAAAACATAGTTCATGAAAGAGCTTAAAAAGGTCAATCTGCCAGACTTTAGAAAGGCCAAATTTTAAAAGCAATATAGCGGCCTCGAATAATAAATATAAATGATAAAAAATAATTTTCTTCTGATTTTATTTCAGCCTTTGTGTCTAATAATGTGTTTTATATAAAAATAAATAGTTTTTATATTTTTTTGCCTGGCAAATAATTTACGCTGCTAAACTGCACATTTACCAAAATAAAAAATAAATGCATGCATTAATGTTTATAAACGTTATTTTTTAGGTTCACAAAATCGTGAGTTTCCTTAGGACAGTGATCTCTTCTGCAGCATATATCTGGTAGATATATATATATATATATATATATATATATATATATATATATATATATATATATATATGTCTGTGTATGTATGTATATATTATGTGTATGTATGTATGTATGTATATATATGTCTATATGTATGTATGTATATATATATGTCTATGTGTATGTATATATATATATATGTCTATGTGTATGTATATATATATATATATGTCTATGTGTATGTATGTATATATATATGTCTATGTGTATGTATGTATATATATATGTCTATGTGTATGTATGTATATATATATGTCTATGTGTATGTATGTATATATATGTCTATGTGTATGTATGTATATATATATGTCTATGTGTATGTATGTATATATATATATATATGTCTATGTGTATGTATGTATATATATATATGTCTATGTGTATGTATGTATATATATATGTCTATGTGTATGTATGTATATATATATGTCTGTGTATGTATGTATATATATTTGTCTATGTGTATGTATGTATATATATTTGTCTGTGTATATGTATATATATTTGTCTGTATATGTATGTATATATATTTGTATGTATACATATATATGTATGCATGTATATATGTATGCATTTATATATATACATATATATGTATAAATATGCATATGTATATATATGTATATGCATGTATGTATATGTATATATGTATGTACGTATATATATATATATATATATATCAGTCAAATAATGAAAAAATATATTAGCTACAGTCTTATTTAGATAAAACCCTAGAATTGAGAAGAGACTCGAAAATATTAATCTCACTTTCCTAATAATTTACTCCACTATTCCTTTGATTAGAAGAGTGTGCATTAATCGTATGACTAAAGAAAGAAATAACACACACATATATATATATTTTTTTTTCCATTATTCTCATATATATATATACATATATATATTCAAAAATTTATAATAATATTTAAATCAAGTTTCAGATTGAAAAACATTAAAAAATATTAATATTACATAGATTTCCAGGTATTTTAATAGCAATCATAATCTAAATTAGTAAAAAATTTAAAATTATCAAAAAATTCAATATGTATAGCATACAAAAATATTATTCAGACTGTTACATATAGATATCCATGAACTTGAAAATATTACTATTTTTATCATTTTATTCTGTGGTGATGGTATTAGGAAGTTTAAAGCCATGTTAGCATCCTGTAATTTTCTGACAACTAATTCCACCTTTACACTACAAAACCGGTGATAAGCATCAATGTTAGCTTTTGAAATGGAGCTTCACTACATTTTCACATTAATTAGGATTAAAAAATCGATTAAAACTAAAAAGAATTCCAAGTTCCCAAATCTTCTACTGAATGATAAAAATGTGTTCAACCATAATTTCGAATTTAAGAATCTTTTTTTTCCAAATTCCATCCATTATTACTTCACTCATGCGAAGACATCATTTCAGTACAATGAAATCGAATTAGAACAATGTTTCCATGGTATGGTGACATGTTGCAGGCGATGTTTATGCCGTGTCATGTGAGAATGGCATCACTGGTGCAAATGCTTTGTGAATTGTGCTAATGAGGCAGGAATTGAGTCGCCTTAACACATTGGACTCGTGCTAATCTATGTATGTTGTGACTTGGTATCATTAGATAAATTATTAATAAATAATTCATTGTAATTTCATACTCTCCATTCTCGTTTTTGCAGTTGACCAATCCGGTGTCATATAACACATCATACTTAACAAGTCCCGACCCCGTTACATAGGTGACGCCATTTAATAAAAAAAAAATCAATTTTTATAAAGTACTAATCTTTAAATGGCATATGTTAAAATCCGTTATTACACTTATTTAAGTTAAGTCAATATTGCAAATTTTCAAAACAATGAAAAACATCTCAATTTTATGTGTGTTGATAAAGCTTTGGTTTCTGATGGAGAAAAATACTGTTCAATCAAAGCAATTGTTGGATAAGTTTTATCCTTTCTCTGCTCCGTCGGAAATAACAGTTAAGAGATTATATGTTGACTTGACACGTGCTCACACAGACGAAAATATTTCTGAACGCTCAGGTCGTTTAAATTCAACGGCTGTCACAGAAAAGATAAAAAAAACGTGTACAAACCGTCTAGAAAATTATGAATTTCGAAAAGTATAAAATGGGAAATATATAAATTGGAAAAGGTATAAATTGCGAAAAAATATGAATTGTAAAAGTTATGAATTGGGAAAATTATAGGTACGTGAAAAATGAATAGCCAATGCTCAAAGTGTACAAACATTTTTACCCCTCTTTTTACTTAAAAATTCACCCAAAATCAGAAAATTAATAAATTTTAATGAAATTTTAGTATTTATCAAATAATGATCCCAAAATATAATGGGTCCATTATTTTTATTTGGATCTTAGTGGAAATGTATTATTTTGTTAAAAAAAAAAACACCTTTACTAAAGTTATGGTTTTCGGGAGTAAAAAAAAAATGAATTTATTTTTGCTTTTTTTATAAAAATAAAGCATCGTAAATTGTAACAATAAAAAAGAAAAATTAATTTGTTTTTCATGAACATTACGAAAAAAAGCCCCTTAAGTTCATATTAATGAATTCAATATAACTTGAAGAAAAATTAATTTCACGGACTACCGATATTAGCATTGAATTAAGCATTGTTTATTTAATATTTTCACATAAAAAATTATAATTGCAAAAAATGTTTTTTGTTAAATTATATGTTTTGCATAATTTTTATATGTAAGATTCTAATATTTTCCTTGCTTGAATGCATGTGAAACTTTGGCATAACATAATTTTTACATAATCTTGAAAAATAAAAAAAAGATTTCATTTAAAAGCAGAAACATAGAAAAATAATTAAATTAAAAAATGTTGAAAATTATACAAACGTTCACAGTAGGAATGTATGGATGCACGTCCGGGGGGAAAAAAGAAGACCAGTTCTTTCTACCTCCCTTTAACTACCTGACGTCATTTTTCAGTCAGTCTTTTGACTTTCTGAGAATCCACACTTTGACGATTTTTCGTTTGTTGTGATTCTGTGGAGCCAGAAGCTCTCGCTTTTGGGGGCTAATTAAGCTATTTTTTGTACAAACAAGGTGTTTTTTTTAATTCAATATCTGAGGACTTTAATTTACTGTTATTTTTTTAAATAGATCCAGAATATTTAGAATGAATTTATTTAACTTCAAAATTTAGCTGAATTTGTCAGTTTCCGATTGTCGCCATGAAAATATTTTTCATTATAACTTTTTTTTTTCGGATGTACAAATATTTTTTGCCCCCTTTGGAATTTAACTTCAGGCTTTAATCTTTCAAATACAATCAAAAAGTAGAAACCTACAAAAAATTATGATAAACCAGATTTTCAAGCTCTGTCCCCTTATTTTTTTACACCATTTTTGCCCGTACCTAGAAAAGTATTACAATCTTTCTACATGTATAGGTAAAATAGGAGATGGTGTTTTCTAAATGATTTACTTAGGGATATGCTTAAAATAATTCTGAGATGGCAATAAAACCAAGCTTCCTTTAAACATTTCAAATTTATTTTTAGATAAGAACATATTTGTCACTTTTGAAGGTTCGTCAGTGACGTGAAGTTTCAGAAATATCCACAAAAGCTTTTTGCACTTGGCAGTTGAAACAGATGATTGAAAATAGGACATCAACCAAGTAAATGCTTGCATTCACTTTTAATGCGTTGAGAATTGTAATTTTTTATGCATTGCAGCAATTTTAGCTTTGATAAATTGTTATTCTTCAATTATTGATTGATTTAACTTTATTTTTTTATTATTTTGAATTTGTCAAATTTCTTTATTATATATATATATATATATATATATATATATATATATATATATATATGGTGGACCCCCTCTACCCTGCTAGAAGATTACTCGCATAAGAAAGTATCCTATATCTCAATAAAACTACAATTCGTCCATGTATTGTTGCCATATATGAGCTGGTGCATCTACCATTAGTCTCTCTCTTTTAGAAAGTGTCTAAGAAAGAATCACAAATCTAATACGTTCTTCACTATTGGTCAAGCTCCACCTTAGATCTCATCACTGTAATGTTGCATCCTTTTGCCTTTTCTCAAATGCTCTGGTGCATGATGTAAATGCCCCTTACTAACCAGATAGGCAGCTAAATCCCACCCTTCAGTGTAGAGGTCCCTAGATACTAAAATACCTTCTACTCATACTTTCTTTCCTCGAATTGCTAGATTTTTGAGTTTCCTCTCACTTTCCTGCTTCCCTGACTGTACTAACCTACAGATGTTTTAATGCAATGTAGACAGACATCTCGTTGCACACCCCCCCCCAGTCCCTTGTTAGACACGATCCCTAATTCTAACTCTTTACGTTCTAAGTGGCAATATGCCTAGTTTGGGATGAAAAAAGGAGTAAAAATATATATATACAGAATTATGTTTAAAGACTTTATATTTTTAAATTTATAATATTTTGAGATTCTGAGCATGCATAAACTTGATATATTGAATATTTATAAACAGGATACTTTGATAAGAAGATTTAGATATGATCTTTTGAAATTTATTTGTAATTGTTGTGGTGGCACCCACTCATTTACATATGTGGATAATATTACACATAAATAGCAAGACTCGGTTAGTCTGAGTGTGTGTTAACCAGAAGCCACCGAAGGCCGAGCCGAGAGCAGATATGTTCTCCAGCCAAGACTTACTTGACAACCATTATGTAAATATACTGTATATATACTTTTCCTCATATACTTCTTATTGATCTACCTTTGTTTTGTTGAGTCTTCATTCGTATTGCCTTATACGTTATTTGGTTCAACCTGCAAACATAACAGTTGGCGACAAAGATGAACGTCAAACATAACAGTAATATTGATAATTTATTTTCTCTTGTCTTATTATTTGAAGTGTGAATGTTGTATTTTGAATATTTAGAGATATTTTGAATCCTAAATATTTTCCTAAATGTTATTCTCTGTATGTGTTTATGTGTGTGTTTTAGCTACCATTATTTATGCAAAAAGATTTCTTTCTAATTAGAAGATATCTAAATTGAAATATGATACATCGATGACCGTTTTATCTTTCGCTATTGATAGATATCGCTGAATTTAGTGTCATAAGGTGCATCCATGATCGACTCGAATTGAAATATACAGAAATCTTGTAATCAATAAATGAATCAATAATTGATTGATTCCAATCGAATGAAATATACATCTATGTTCTCATTTGATCGGTTTCAAAGCAAACGCAATTTTTCAGTCTGCTAAGATTTTTGTTTGTCAATCGATCCATTGTTTTTCTTATTTGAAATATCGCAATAGATCATTTTTATTTCAATACTTTAGAAATGCCCTATTATTATTAGTTGAATTCTTTATGTGATTTCGATTGAACCAGAGGGAACGAAAACTTTGATTAAATTTGGAAAAGAAGGACGAAAAGGTTAGATGGGTACGTAATAAACTTTAAGAGCTTTGTCCAGCTTGAGATTTGGCTTGTAAATTCATTCATTTAGAAGGAGGTGTTTACAAATTATGAAATTGAAATTATACTGAAAATACCAATTTCCGATTAATTAAATCAAGGGTTTCAAATGTACCCATAAAAATACGAAAAATACAAATTCAATTCTTTTTATGTAAACAAATTCATGTTTTATGCATTTTCCGTGTCGTTTTAAAAGCTCATAATTTACATATTTGCTACATAGAAATAGATGAGAACAACACAGGATTCGAGATATTTGTCAGTCTAGTTTTGTTATTCAAATTAATATTTTTTGTGTCATTTGTGTTAAGTGCAAATTGGTGATTTACCAATGACGGCCATTCAATGCCCATTTCTCACTTGACTGGAAGCCATTTTGATTTCTATTTTCAAAATGGCGATTATTTTCATTTATTTTGTTATGTTTTGTCTGTTTTTTTTTAATCAGGTTATCAAGAAACACGATGAAATGTAAATTATTCTGAGAAACTTAAAATTTTATTTATAAATGTCTATTTATTTGAATTACAAATATGGTAGTTTGCGTTTTGAATTTGTGCTGAGAATAAACGAAAAATTTGATTATTTTTTTCATTTTATTTTGAATCTATTAGCTAATAGGATCAATATATTCCCTTTTTTATTTAATCTTTTTCGCATTTATGTGTTTCAGATTTTCTATAATTAGTTCTCTGTGATTTTTAAATGTATTAAATACTTAAAAAAACACCAAATAATCATATTCGGATTAACGTCAGTTTTACATACCATACATGTTCAACAGTTTTTAAAAATGAACATCTGGTCAGGTATATATATATATTATTCCTTAATTGGAATATTTTATTTTTGAGATGAGCATTGTATGTTAATTTTTATTTTTTTATTTCGGACTATTAGTCTCATCTTATCTTTTTATTGGTGCACAACGTTTCGGCCAGAGGAAGTTGGCCGAAACGTTGTGCACCAATAAAAAGATAAGATGAGACTAATAGTCCGAAATAAAAAAATAAAAATTAACATCTGGTCAGGTCTTTATTTATTCCTCTTCCTCTCAAATCTATGTCTATCACTTCCTATCATGTTTTCCTTGGTCTTCCGCTGCCAACTTCCCTTGCTAATTGATACATATCTATTAACCTCAAAACTCTCATCCATTCTTTCAATGTGAACAAACCAATGCAGTCTTTTGCTGTATACATCTTCCTTTACTTCTCATACTTAATCTTCCTCTGAGCTTATCAGACCTAAGCCTGTTTTAAGACTCACACCAGCCACCTGTAGTTAAGTATCTATCTGTATTTAAGTATTCTCATTTCATTTCTCTCTATGCAAGACATATCTTTAACCATTACTGGTCAGATTTCCCTTCCAGATACTATTATACCGCATATACACAAATGATAGACTGTATTCTTGATCGACAGTGGTAACACTCTGCTGGTTAGTGATGGCCGAAGTTCCCTGTTCTTCAATAGGGTCACCAAGGTAGACAAATTTCTGAACAATCTCAATAGCTTCACCATTCAAATATACTTTCTTAACATTTGAGTAATCAATTTTCATAGTGTAAAACTTCTTGCACGCAAATCGGTACCATCTCTCATCATACCTGTAATTGCATTCCACTTCTTGTATACCCAATGCTTACAAGGGCCACAAAAATTGAGTTGTTTCTAACCCTTTTCAACAAATGACTGATAATCCTACATAATAATTGCAATTGTCATCATAAACTAGTGCTGCAACAAATGAATAAGGAGGATGGAAAGATAGAAGAGAGAAAGCACTAACCAGACCTCCGCTGGATGTGTGCGAGGAGGTCTGGGACTTTGAGGAGGTTTATTGCCACCAATATCCAAGTGAAAACCAATGGTCGCTACCAATGCGATAAGGCAAATTAATTTGCAAAATTTGTCAAAGGAGGTTGAGAGTACAGGAAATCTGGGAACACAAGCTGTTTTGAAGAGAATTCTTAGATGATAACCCGTGGAAAAACTCCTATTTAATTATTTAAACGAAAGCATTTTATTTTTATCTTTCCTTTTTCCTTTTCTCTCTCCTTCTCTTATGAAAATAAGGTGTTGTAATTCGACAATGTTTGTAAAGGTTTTGTAATACCCAAACGTTTGAAAAGATTAAAATTAAAGAATTACATTAAAACAATTAATTTGCGTTTTAAACAAAGTTTGTTTTGTTTTACAGCATATCAACCCTTTTGAGGTTATTTAATGCTGAATCCATTAATTTTGGGAAACGTTTTTATGCTTCAAATTGTTTATATCCTCAGATATATTTTGTGATGATTAATTTTGTTGTTCTGTGGAGGAAAATCATTGTTTTTGACTTTGCAAAGCATGATTGAGTTTTGCAAAGGGAAAGGAAAAAAACGATAACATTAATGTTTGATACAGGAAGCCAGTATCTTCAGACAGTCTAATCTGGTAGCACCAGGTAGAAGCAAATAATACATATTTAAAGTGCAAAGTTCAATTAGAAAATTGTTAGTTGGGATCCTCTAAAAAGCTGCAGAGCAGTTTTTCATACAACATATTAGTTTCAGCTAAAAAGCATTTTATCAACATCTTTATATTTAAAACTCAATGTCTGTGCGTATGTGTGTGTTTGATGTATAAAATTTTCATGGGTGGACAATGGAAGTGTTCCTGAATATCTAGGTGTCCCTTGCCTAAGTGAGGTATGGGTGCCGAACCTTTTTCAAAACTTCGAATACGAGTATATCCTATTTTGATAAAATTTATATCCCGTGTATAACATTTTTCAGGGAAGATAATGGGAGTGGTACTGGATCTCTACGCTACAATCGATGTGCTGAATATTTACATGCTGCCACTTTAAGTGAACCATCGGAACGGATCCCTTCCTTAAAATTTCAAATATGTATATCCGATTCTAATAAAATTTTAACCATATGTACAAGGCTCTAATTCGAGAGAATTGCCCAACTTTTCTGCTTCTTCCGACTAGTTAAGGAGAAAAGAAAGAAGGAGAAAGTAAAAACAAAGAAATATAGTCTGCAAGGACCTGCAGTGTAACAAATTAATTCCTAAATAAAATTCAGTTGTGACTCTCTTCTGGAGATTGAATGGTTCAATCTTTAGTGCTGGCAATACTAAGAATACAACTGTGAATTAAGACGTCTATCTGGCATGACTGCTGGAACAAGACCATGCTACCTCTGTGGATTAAATATAGAGTTCCGTTCAAAATTCCATCCAGATTCCTAAGTGCCAAAAAAAGATTCCTGAGTTCGACAAGATACACCTGAAGGTTACATTTGCCAAAAGAATAACACTCAAGATGAGAACAGTAGTCTGAATAATCCCAATAATACAAAGTAATATGATGTTATGAGTATAGCGAAAAAGTACACAGTAGTAACCTTTATTCAATCCTGTGTAACGTCATGTCTCCCAGCTAGTGATATATTAAAAATTGAAATCTATTAAAACGTTTCAAAGCTTTATTATAAGTTACAGATTACATTGAAGCAAAAATATGAGGCCAATGGATTGAATAGTTTCACTGCCTTCACAGTATCAAGAAACTGTTTACATACCCCCCACCTTACTGCCTTCTTTTCCATTTAAATCTTTCTTCCTTTCTCTTTCCCTCTTTTTCTCTCCATTTCTCTCCCTCTCTTTATTATTTAATATCCATTCCTCTCTCCTTCGCTCCCTCCATTTATCCCTCATATCTTCTAATTGAGCATGTGCAGAGCTCCCTTGAGGTGTTGGTCTCAATTTTTAAAAAATCTGTCCAATCAGTTTAAAACTGGCCTCGTCTTCATATTCTCGTCCAACACAAGTCAGCATATAAACGCATGTTAAATATAATGACGATGGCAATGACGATTTCGGATCTGGTATCATTGTCAAGCCTAATGAGTGGCTAAACAATTTTGTAGTATTTTTCCGATGCATTTTCCTGTGAGTATTGGAACCAAATACTCCTTTCTTTCAATTAACCAATGGATGCATCTCATTCTGCTCATATTAACCAATAACAATTCGTCCTTTTATGCTTATTAAGTCAGTGTAATTGTACCTATTCGTCATTTATCATTGGTATTCATATACTTTTTAAATTTCAAACATATATTTATAAACAAGCAACAATAGTTTGAGATAAAGCGACAGAATAGATTTAATAAATAAATGAAAATAAAATGAAAATAATCACATTCGCAGCCAATATCAGATAAAAACGCTTACTTATTAATACTTTTAAAAGTTCTCCTTTCCATGTTTTTGAATCATGTGGTCATACAACAGTTTTCCACATTTTTACTCAGTCCTTAGCATTTTTGTTGCATTCTGCAAGATCTTTCCAGCTAGTAGAGGGCAGACAATGTAGTGTTGTAGGTTCTGCTCTTCACGTTTGCAAATGGTTCAGTCGGTTTTGTAGCCCAGTCTAGTCATAACAACTTTTGATCACCTTTTTTACATTCTCAGATGGTTTGATATTTTTCACTGAACTCAGAGTGCTTCTCAGCAAGGAGAGAGTGCCTCAGAAGAGGAATTCCCATATCAGTAAAGAAAGAGGGAGGATTCTCCAGTCGTCTGATCTACAGCCATAGCCTGCGTCTTTCCTGAGATGTTGTGAGAGACTCAATATGGCTTAGGAAGCTTCCCCTTGACTTTAGTCGTTCAGCTGTTGGTTTACATCTATGAAGGAGATGACGTTCATCACTTGTAGTTTTTGCAAGTTTTCTCAATTAAAAGTTAAAAAACAAACTAAATAATTCATCTGAATCAGGACATGTTTTAATTAGGGAATGAAAAAATGATGAACACATAAATAGTTACAACATTTGCCATACAAACACTAAGCGATTATTCTTGCTTTTCAAACCATCATATTTTGTAAGATTCTGATCTATAATATTTTTTGCGGAATGACTTTGCCATGATCAAGTGGATGCATAGCAGAGAATTGAAGGAAAATATCCCTTCAACCATGCTTCATCAAAAGCTTGGTACTAGTGTGGTTTCGGATGTCTTGATTTTGCCATGTGTCTCTTATAGCATCAAATCCATAACACGCCTGGATATTCTAGGCACTAAAGAGCATAGTAGACTGGACAAAACCTGGCTCGAGTGTGTAAGAAGTGATTTGATTGCATGTAGCATGACTGATATCAACTCTTTGGATCAGCCCACATAGAAAGCAGGCACTAGGCATTGCCTGTTTTTCTCCCAACCGAAACACATGTATAAATTAAAAATCAAAACCTGATGATAATGTGGTGGTAGTGATGCTGCTGCTGCTGATGATGATCTATATTTAATTCCGTCGTTGTGGAATATAAATACGGTACTCTTTATTTCCAGGGTTATTTTTGTGGATATTTGAACTGAATGCTAATTTCTACCAATTGGCTAATGAAAGCATCTGAATCTATCTGTATCAACCAATCACAACTCGTCTTTTCATATCTTAAGTGGGTTCGATACACAGCCAGCCTTATTCTTCATTCTATTGGATGCCTTTATTTTAAATGGAAGTGATTTTACTATTAGAGCTTTTTCTGCTTCATTGTAAAGAAAAGAAAATTGTAACTGCTTTTTCCATTCGAATTTTTTAAGAAACATTTTACTCCATAATCAGAAGGCATTTTCTTTTCAGGTGGAAGTAAAATGGATGAATCCATGCAAAAGAATACTGAAATGATCAAAATAGGTGGAAAGGGAGGGAGTGAGAAGAGGTAGTAATGAAAGAAAAGTAGGGAGACCAAGAAGATGTAGTAATGAGAGTAGAAAGGAGAAGAAAGAAAGAAGAGGACAGGTCGAAGTGAAAAGAGTAATAGCTAAAAAGAGGGATGGGTGGAGGTTGGGAAAAGCTAATATTAAGGGAAAAAAGCGTAAAGAAAACAGACCATTGTCTGCCCAGTTTTAGTCCCTGTCACATAGTCTCATTGTTGTAACCCAGTGTTTGTTTTACAAGTACTTCCATGGAATGTGCTTTGATAAACTTACTTCACTTGTATACTGTTCAGTGTAAACACCTCCGACCTACCCAAACAGCAAAATCACACATCTTCATTGTAGAGGTCCCTAGATGCCGGAAAACTTTTACTAAAATCGCTTCTTTCCTAGAATCTTTGCAAATCTCTCCTTGCTTCTTGTTTCTATGACCGTGTCAACATGTAAAAATGTTAATGAAATGTAAAAAAGCATCTCGATTCTCAACTCTCCACTAAAGCTACCCTTCTATAAATATGGACCCTATCACAGTAGCCCTTTGCATCTCAATGGAAATATGCTTTGTCTGGCAGTACCTTTTGTGCAAGCAAATGGAGATCTAAAAAAATTGATTATATTTACACTAAGATTTCACTTACTCTTAGCAAATGCCGAATGCTGGCCAAGTAGTTAGGAGTAACAACTGTCATCTGAACGATCCAGTTTCGATCCTGGCTTGTGCAACAGCAAAACAGTCTCTCTCTGTGGATAACTAATCTATATATCTATAAAAGTGAAATTGTCTGTCTGTGTGCATGTGTTTGTGTGTGTACATTTCCCTGCCAAACTACCCTGGCAATTTTCAGTCTACAGACTTGAGATTTGACATAAGGAGTATTGAAATTTGGGAAAATCTTTTTAATTGGTTTTCGGCTAGAAATTTGGTTGTCAAGGGGTCAAAGTTTAATGATTTGACATTTGAAAACTCTACCAAACTCATCCGCCAATTTAGGCTTAAACACTTGAAATTTTAGATGTAGGTCACTTGGATATGTATCAAACTTTTTCACTTGATTTGAGCCCAAAACAATAAATGTTAAGGGGTTATAATTGGGGTCAAAGTTTAAAAAAATTGACCTCTGCGGTCTCTACCAAATTATTCAGCCAGTTTTTGGTCTGAACATTTGAAATTTTACATAAAATGTATTCAGACATAGGGCAAGCTTTTTAATCGGTTTTTGGCCAAAAATTTGGCTGCCAAGGGGTCAAAGTTCAAAAGATTTTACCTTTGCTGTCTCTAGCAAACAATTCAGACAATTTTGGGTCTAAACATTTGAAATTTTACATAAAGGGTATCCATACAGGCAGCAAGCTTTTTAATCAGTTTTTAGGCGAAAATTTGTCTGTCAAAAGGTCAATGTTGAAAGAGTTGACCTTTGCAGAATCTACCAAAGTCCTCCACCAATTTTGGGTCTAAACACTTGAAATTTTGGATGTAGGTTACCTGGACATGAGTCAAACTTTTTAATATATATATGCATATGCACATAAATTTATGAACAGTAAGGGTTAAGCTGCTAGTATAATTAAAAGTAGAGACCAAAAAAGAAATAATATTATTAATTTATCTATAAATAATATGGATAATATTATTAATTTATCTATAAACAAGACTCGTCGTCGATTCAAAGAACTTGCTTAGCTACCAAATAATCCGAACTTAAAACTGCAGGTTTTGTAATGTTAACCCCTTAGTAATTGTCTGTATTTTTGAGTTGAGGTGTTTTCATTTATTGAGATTGTCGGACTGACTTCCTCATCTTGATTGTTATAGTCACAACGTTTCGGCCGTTTTGCCCTCTGGCCTTTATCAGGTGTTTTGTATCAAACGGAGAACCGTTTGTTAGGAGTCTCGGACCTAACCCTTTATTATTATTACGGGGGTACTGTGTTCGGACTCCAGCTAGGCTTTGGGACATAGTTGCTGATTCTCTGTTTTGAATGTTACTTTTCACTGCCTTCATTCAGGATTGAACTCAGCACCTTTGGGTAACTGTAAACTTTGATACAACATCTAGGACCACTCGGCCATATGTCACTAGGACAATTCTTAGTTGTTTTTTTGTTAATGTCAAACCTATGTTGTTATTCAAGGTTTTCTCTCTCTATTAGAGGTGTCCAAATTGCATTCAGCTCTACGCTTGGTTTGCTCAGTAGGTTGTTATGTCCGAGCATGTGAGCTGTTTCTTTAAGTTTTCTCACTTTCCAGTTGGTCTCTCTGTTTATTATTTTTACTTCATCCCATAGGGGGCGATGGTTAACAAAAAAACAACTAAGAATTGTCCTAGTGACATATGGCTGAATGGTCCTAGACGTTGTATCAAAGTTTACAGTTACCCAAAGGTGCTGAGTTCAATCCTGAACGAAGGCAGTGAAAAGTAACATTCAAAACAGAGAATCAGCAACTATGTCCCAGAGCCTAGCTGGAGTCCAAACACGGTACCCCCGTAATAATAATAGAGGGTTAGGTTCGAGACTCCTAACAAACGGTTCCCCAGTTCGATACAAAACACCTGATGAAGGCCGGAGGGCAAAACGGGCGAAACGTTGTGACTCTAACAACCAAGATGAGGAAGTCAGTCTGGCAATCTCAATAAATGTTAACCCCTTGTCTAGCAGGTCAGTTGCACGGTAATGACGTGTAAATACAGTTTTAATGTAAAGTGTTCAGCCAAGGGGAGAGAAATTATGACAGTTATGGAATGAACAATCCAACATAATGAAAACGAAAATGAAAAGGGAAAATTGAAATTTGTTTATTTGTTTATAGACGTTTCGTCGCTTCTATTAAAAGACTTTTTCAATATTGCTGACAAAAAGAAAAACAAAAACGTTAGAATCTGAGATGTCTCCATGTAAAAATAAAGAAAGAAGTAAAGAAATATACAGGAAAAAGAAATAAAAGAAAAACTACTTTTTTTCTTTTCTCCTTTTTTTTCATTTTCTCTGCAAAACTGTCTGTCCATTTATATTCGCCATTCTTCAGCATTTCGCTGCACACACCTTTAGGGTATAAAACTCACTACTTCTAACGGAAAAAAAAATGGTAAACGATTCTTTAACAAAATTCCATTAATTCTTCCATTGTTGCTGTCTGTAAGGAACTCCATTAATAAGACAGCAATTTGCTGATGTCTGAGTTATTCCAGAATTCCATGCACCAACGAGGAATATTTTAGGAGGTTGAATTGGTCGATGAGGGATCGATTTGATTTTTTTACTTAAAGTAGTAAGAAGAAAAAATCCCTTTTAGCAAAAAATAAAATATAAACAAAATAGTTTTGTATAAAAGTTTTAGATTTATTAAATCTGTTTTCAATTTTGCACTTAAACGAAAACATATTTTTTAATAATACGAATATCAAAAGCAATGAAATCGCTTTTCTACAAGAACAGAAAAACCTTTCCTTTATTCGTCCGTGTGTCTCGTGTCAGGCAAAACTTTCAGAAACTGAGCTTCTTCTGAAATGCCTCCCTTCACATTACAACCTAGTCGTTTTCAAATTCAGCGTTAACATGAACTGTCCCCACAGTATTCGAAGTTGATTTACTTTACTGATTCTCAATCCTCTCTTGATATTCTTAATCTCTCCATTAATAATCATCTATTATTCTCAAATGATTGTTAGCCTTGATAACTGGCTAGCTATTAAATAAGATAATTTTTCCCCTTCACTTCTGTTTTCTTTAGCTTTAATAAATTTTTTTCAGTGTGTTTCTCTGACAAACACGAAATAATACCCTATTTGCATTCCATATAGTGAGAAGAACTTGGTTTGCTACCACAACGAAAAAGAAAACTTTCCCTTTTCCTCCATGTGCTTAGTGTCAGGCAAGACGACCATAAACAGATCTACTGAAGGGCTCTCCGTCTGTGGAACACATTACCTCAATACTGCTTCCCTTCAGATTACAACATGATTGTCTTCAAATTCAACATTAATAGATTCCTCTTATGAAACATTCTCATAAGTATTTGAGCTTTGTCCATTCCAGTAATCTTTCTGAATCATCTCACAAGCTTCTTCATCTTTCAATTGATAATAATTCCATTTTATTAGTCGTTATCCTTGAGTAGATTTAGAAGTGCTGATCTGTTAGTAAAAGAAAATTGGATGAAACATCTTATTTTAAAATATTTATCATCATCATCATCATCGTCGTCGTCATTGTGTTGGATGGCCTTTAGAAATTATCTACTAAACTAACCTATCTTTGGTCAGATCTTTATTTATCCCTCTTTCTCTTAAGCCATAAATATAAATGCTTGCATATACATTTTCCAGCACATAAACTTTGTCTTGTTCAGGGGTTGGCAACATTTTAGAGAGAGATGGAGCCAATTGGCTATGCAGTGTGTCGATGAAGAGCCATGATATTAAATATAAGGCAAATTAATGTTTTTCAACTCAAATAGTCCTGTTGAAAATAGTTGTCTTTTATTGCGAGTTGGTAGTAGTTATGTAAAACTGACTGAACAGCATCATCTGAACATTCATAAGTGAATTGAACAACATACCAACAGACGAGTGATCTCATGCTTGCTCAAAACATGTATTCAACATCTTTCATTGTTTCAAGTCTTTAAGGGATAAACCTGAATCGAACCATTCCTATTTTAATAATAATTGGATAATCAAAGTCCAGTTATTAATTTGCTGGGCAAGACGAAATTTACCTGAGGGCCAGATGTGGCTCACAGACTTGGGGTTCCCACCCCCTGGCCTCGTATGTTAATTGCAAGATTTTCCAAACTATGGTAAAATATTTTTATTTGTAGATTCTAATCATAATCGATTGATTCCAGTTCAATGCTCCAACGTTTAGAGTATTAACCGAAAGTTAAATCAACTCCAAATTTATTGCCACAAAATAGCAAAGTGCAACAAGTTATGTAAAAGGACAGGAGATGTGCATGTTTATATGCAGTCTAAATATTTTCCTTGATAATGTTAAACCTGTATATAATAGGTATTACGCTACCTCTGGTAGAACAAAAATACTGACAGAGAATGTTGCCTTTCTTCTAATGAGATGAAAGTAATGATGGTTAATATTTTGCTGGGTTCCATGGAGACCACGACTTTATGTCAAGATAAAAAAAACTTCTGAAAAGGTATTTTTTATTTCTGGTTGACGATGTTTTATTTCAGAATCGAATCCCCTCGTATCTTCTGCTGCTCAAGTGAGGAGTATTTATTCAAAGTTCGACAGCTATGATGCATTCTACGCTTCTTTAAAGTGTTTGGAAATCTGTAGGCAGAGCACAGCTTCTGAGAGCTTGTTCCATGGTGCATTAACTCAAAATTCAATCAATAAAATCAGAATCTACAATTGAACATATGCATGATAAGTTGTTTCTCTTTATAACTGAAATAAAGAGTTCTTTTCTTTGTGTTAAGTTCATGGAGTGATCTCCCTTGTGTGTTATTAACTGGAAAAACAAAGATGGAGGGTTTGATAAATAGTTATGTGTCTATGATTTGAGGTATGTAAAGAGTAAACTAACAATTCAGACATAGTTTAGAAAACAGTAGAATAACAGAAGACAACTCATATCACATAAGCCATATTCAGCTCTTTTGTTTATGAAAGATTTGCATTTTTCATTTTGGAATGAGGGATAATTATTTAAAGTTTAACCGCCATTACGCATCTAACAATGCTTTGAACTGGTTGGTCGTCTTCATGCTGACTAAGGCTTCTGGGAGCCTGCAAACCATATCCAGCCCTTTATTTTATAAGATTTACAGTTAACATAGTCTAATTTGTCATATAGGTTATGGCATCTAACTGAACCGAGATAGTGTCCCTACTCAACATCGATCATTCTATCAAGAAAGCTGTAAATGGGAGTCTATCCATAACAATTAAAGCAAATATATTAAACTAAGTTCATCTCTGATAATTCAGTAATAATAGTTCATGCATTCATTCAATACTTATGGCGATACTGGGGGGATACTGGTCAAAGTGTTTTTGTAGCAATGACATGTTCACAAAAGCCGAGTGGACAGAAGTCAGAAATTATGGCGAAAGTGAAATGATACCCTCTTTACCAAAACATTTATGACTAGTGGTCAACATAGGAGATGATAGATTGACAAATTCGATAACCTAGATCGATCATTACATTCAAGTTTATTGATAAATTTTCTCATTTGCACAAGATTGGTTTCGACATGAGACCCATAAAGAATATTGTATAAATGGGACACAGAATTATTTTTCAGTTACACAAAATGGTTTTAATATTTAATTCTCTGAAGATATTTGGAAGTAATGGAAATCAAACTCGGACTCAAGTAGAGTAGGGTACAGGGAATGGAGCTGATGATATAAATCTTCGATTCATATTTAGTGTATAAATGAATGAATGTGAAAATTTAAAAAATCATACGTCCAAATAACTGTCTCTGGTTCTTTCTTCGGTACTATCTACACAGTATTTTCAATATTTAAAAATATTGTGTTATAGTACTGATTCAAATAACAGTAACCCATTTTGATGGTCGTATGGAAATGATGATGATGTTACCATCAAAACGATTTACTCTTATTTAAATCAATAATACAACATAGTATTTTCAATTATATATATACACACACACACACACACATATATATATATATATATATATATATATATATATATATATATATATATATCGTTGAGATTGAAGACTAAATAAATTCTTTCCGTGCCTAATTTGCATAATTATTTTTTAAACAGTGCATGATAAAATACTCTTTGGTTGGTATTCATTTGAAATTTTATTATATATATATATATATATATATATATATATATATATATATATATATATATATATATCTTCTATAATATAAAGCTAAATGTCTCTGTGTGTGTGTCTGGTCACGAATAGGCTCCTATATGGTTGATTATTTTAACAAAACTGATTACATATAATGATAGAAGATGTATCGAGACACAGGAATGGGAATGTTTGTTCTGGCAGAACGGTGGTTCATTAAAATTGTGGGGTCTGCATTCGCGCCTGGTCCACAAAGTATGGAAATAAAAAATTAAAAAAATTAAAAAAAGCGTTTACAAGTGTTTTTGATATAGATTTACATAATAATACTTTGATAAGTATGTTTTAACTTAAATAGGGATGGTATAATAAAATTGTGGGGTCTGCGTTCGCGCCTGGCCTCCATAGAATGGAAATAGGCACAAACTTTAATAAAGACTTTTCATATCTATCTGCGTAAGTATACTTTGATAATTATGTTTCAATTTGAAGAAATATGGTATAATAAAATTATGGGGTGTTCGTTCGCGCCTGACCTCCATAGAATGGAAATATGTCACAAAGTTTAACAAGGTTTTTTTTTAAATATAGATCCACAGAATATTCTGACAGGTGTTTCAGTGTGAACAGGTATGGTATAATAAATTATGGGGTTTATCTATTTTATTTTTACTTTCATCATATTTTGCTTTGGTTTTGATACCCCCAAATTCGAAGCTATCTCTTTACAACCCTTCCTTTTCATAACCTATCATACTTTCATAAATCAGAGTCCATTTTCCGTAGGTTGTTTTTGAACCCAATCAACGACGGGTACTTTTGCTAGTATATATATATATATATATATATATATATATATATATATATATATAATATATATAATTTGTTTATATTGACAGTAATTTATTAAAATAATTTCATATGAAAAAGAACTGTAGGAAAAAAGTTATTAGAGTGAAAAACATCTGGGGACCTGTACTGTGAAGGGGTGCAATTTAGCTGATTATCGGATTTTTCAGGGGTCTTTACGTTGAGGTAACACAAGTGCAGTAAGTTCGTTACAGATTTTCATTAAAGTAATTGTAAAACAATCACAGGGATGCAACATTGCGCTGATGGGACAGAGGCTGGAGCTTGGTAGACAATGCGGTATTAGGTTAGAAACTCGTTTTTGAACTATTTTACATCTATTAGTGAATATATCTATATAAATTAGTATATTACTATTGATTAGATTGCATGCAATTCTGAAATATTCGAAATTTCAACTTGGAGATTATGCTCATATTATACCTGCCCAATGTTAAAATACTTCAAGAAAGTCAAATTTAAGGAATGTTTATTATATGTGATACCTATTGTTAATATTTCACAAAACAAATCCAAAGTATTTGAATTTTTATGAAAGGTTTTTAGAAACTCTTTTCTAAATCAAACTAGATATGTAGCACACATTACTATCCTATATGCCTAGAAACTGTGTTCCAAAATTCATCATTTTGATGGTTCATTTATATAGAAGAGAATCATATGAATATAAATATATAGAGATATATACATACAGGATAATCACGTTGACACATCGGTTCTTGTTAGATCACTGAAGCTCAGCAACGTTGAGCCTGATCAGTACTAGATAGGTGACTCTTTGGGAATACCAGGTGCTGTATGTAGGAAGACGTTGACACCTCTCTGAAAGAAGTGCAAAAACATAAAGTCGTCATCTTCACTAACCGGGATATAATTGCAAGTGGAGACAGCTTATGAATTTGATATTCCTTAAACACTTCCTCTTTTGGAGGACGACAGTTCAACCTGCCTAGGATAAATGCCGCTGGATTGATGTCGATTAAGATATACACGTACCTAACTTTATATAGATTCAAATATGTGCTTATAGATTCCCTACAGTCATATGGAAAATAAAATCAAATTATAATCGGTAGTTTAATACAATTTATAATTTCTGTTTTAAAACAAGAAACCATGATAAAGAATTTCTTCGCGGAATATTACCAAAATACGAAATCCAAGAAGCAACTTATTTTATGACATTTGAAATGAATTGTTGATTACAAAGAAACCAAAACAATTCATTTTCTGTTGTTTTGCTTTTAATTTAAACAGAAAGAAAATCTTATTTTAATCAAGTGTTTTATTTTATGGAGGATGTCTGATTAATTAAGTTATCAATTCTATTTATTTTTTTTTTACTGTGAATTCCTCGGAGGGGAAACATCTCGTTAATGAAGTCTGACAACACATTCGATTTTTGGTGATTTTTTTTCTTTTTCTTCATTAATATCTGAATTTCCTAAAAAAAAACAAAAAAAACATCGATGACTGAAATGATAAAAAACCTAATCATCTCTACTTATATGGGATCTATAAGATTGTTTTTCATTTTCTGTAAGACATGAGAACACTAGGCTTTGTTATACAGTTGCTACACATTAAGCAATCGTCTTGTTTGAATTACTATTTGTAAGGGAAAATACATTCCTTTCTAAACATACACATGAAAAGTCAGTATTATAATAGTGAATGGCCTGTGACTGATGAACGGAATGCACCTCAACCACTGGCCATCCACTATTATAATATCACAGTGCAAACAGGTTCTCTATAGATTTCATGCAGCCATCACTGTGGTACTTATAAACTGATCAGTTTGGTTATCGTGGGATTTGACAAGCTTCACATCAATCTGCAGCTTATATTCAGAGACCAACTTTTAGAGTGTTGCAAGCTACTTTCTGGTCAATATTTCGGATGTTGCTTTGGTGTGCATTCTTGTCTGTCCGGACAAAGTATCAACTACCCAACGATGTACACATACAGAGCCAGTCCGTAATTGAATAGTTTTTTGATGCGGTTTTCTTTGTGTACTGATTAAAGCCAGCTTGTATCTTTTGCTATGAAGTCATTGCTTTCCACAATCATACCAGTGGCTGAGTAACTTGTATCTACCCATACAGTTATATCTTGTCCACTGATATACCAAACGTCTTTCATTAGATCGTCCTTGGTTATTCTCGTACAAACGTCTGCAATCCTCATCCCATCCAGTAGCTATTGTGTTTACCCTTCGTTTCACAAATGCCGTGGCGACATGTAACCAACTACATACTGGGAAATGATTACTGCACACTGAAAAGACAATTTGACTGTTAAGTCTATATCGCTGTTAAGTTACGGCTAGACTAGCACCTATTCCAACCCAGGAATCGAGCCTACAACCAAAACATCGAGTTGATAGACTGCAGTTCTACTTAAACCATGGGATCAGTGCTCGTAAATCATATCTCCAACATCTTCATATAAACATTGACCAAAACTGTTAAAGTGCTCTATTTGTTTATTTAAAAACAAAGAGTTTTGCATTGCTTCCAAGTAACAGGTGATATAATTTAACGAAAGTGCTCTCTCTATATATATATATAGATATAGTAATTTATAAAATATATATGGCGATTAAGCGTCACTGAATATTCGGCGTTTCATCCACTCTAGGATTCCTCAGGCTTATGCGCATAAGCCTGATGAATCCTACAGTGGATGAAACGCCGAATATTCAGTGTAGCTTAATCGCCATATATATTTTATAAATTACTAACTAGCTCTACTTACGTATTGAGCACTTTTAAAGTAAATACTTAAAGTTTACGCATAAATCTATACTTTCGTATATTAATTTTATGTGAGTAAATGAAGTAGTTATATATATATATAATTTTGTAACAATGTAATTCATATATGCGCATGTATTTTTTTAATAATTGAAAGTTGTTTTAGTAAATTAACCACAGACTTTTTATAAATTAAAAAAAATTTTTTTCATTTCTCCCCGATCAAGAATAAAATTATTATTCAGAAATTTCCAAATATAAGGAAGCTGGACAAAATATTTCAACACTATTTTTGTTTGTTTCATATTTTTTAATATATATATATATATATATATATATATATATATATATATATATATATATATATATATATATATATATATATATTTAAAAAAATATATATATATATATTTAAAAAAATATATATATATATATTTAAAAAAAAATATATATATATATTTAAAAATATATATATATATATATTTAAAAAAATATATATATATATATTTAAAAAAATATATATATATATATTTAAAAAAATATATATATATATATTTAAAAAAATATATATATATATATTTAAAAAAATATATATATATATATTTAAAAAAATATATATATATATATTTAAAAAAATATATATATATATATTTAAAAAAATATATATATATATATTTAAAAAAATATATATATATATTTAAAAAAATATATATATATATTTAAAAAAATATATATATATATTTAAAAAAATATATATATATTTAAAAAAAATATATATATATTTAAAAAAATATATATATATTTAACAATATATATATATATTTAAAAATATACATATATATATATATATATATTAAAATATATATATATATATATATATAGATATTTAAAATATATTAATAAAATAAATGTATATATAATCGTTTGATTTAGGCATTCTTTCAAATGAGTTACATTTCTTCAAATCATATCTTCAGAACGTTTTTGATTTCACACCATTTTTGCAACCTTATAATATTTTCCCTCTTTCTCTTTCCTTTCCTCATTCACAAATTTTCATTTTTTGCTTTCATATTTCTTTTATCTACCCCCACTCTTTACCCTTTATCTTTGTTGTTGCTGTGTTTCTCCTGTAATTTCCGCAGGAGAACATTTTCCGCCTTGCCATTCCTTCCACCGGTATTCACTTTGACTTCATATTAATATTTTATATTTCTAATCACCCGGGAAGGTATTCTCGTAGGATCGGGAAGCATAATCATATACAATCATGCCAAAATCCAATCTGTTTCATTGTGTGTGTACAAATATTATCACACACACACACACACACACACACACACACACACACACACATATATATATATATATATATATATATATATATATATATATATATATATATATATATATATATATATATTGGAAGAATACTTGCCCCAGGATTAGGAAATTAATTTCTCAAACAAAAAACATTATTTTATGTCATATTATAAAGATTAAAATAAAGATATAATGACACTAAAACTTACGTCTAGAATCCTTATTTAAATTCCGATTAAATCCATTACATGATTTTGATTCTGATTAATGTCTAAAATTTAAGGTTCTGAAAGGAAAGGAAAGGGTCATAAAGAAAAACTCGAGTTCAGATAGAAAAGAATAAATTGTACAAGAAAATGAATACAAAATAAAAGGTTCTCAGCATTTCCCGACTGTAAATTCTACAGTCTGTAGCCTCGCACTTGGCTGTTAGTCTTTATTTGTTATTTTTTGTTTTGTAGCACTAATATATTCGTCTTTTTGTGTATCGCATTTAATTTCATCCAGTGTGAAAGGATAGTTTCTGATAGTATTGCACATCATAGTTTTAATTTCACTGTTGGTACGTAAGAAAGCAATGACTAAATCCTAAATCCTCAATAGCTCCACTCTGTCTTGGAATCAACCTTAAGAGTCTGTCTGCATGTCCGGTTTGCTTTGGAAGAGAGGTACTCGAACTTGATATTGTGATTCAGCAGAATAGTTACCCACCTCAGCAGTTTATTCGCTGGATAGACAGGTTGACCTTTTTTCGACCCACACATGGTTAATAGAGATTTATGCTCGGTCTGTAGAATAAAAAAAACATCCGTGTGAATGTCAGAGGAACTTTGCAAAAATAATAGCAAGAGCTTCTTTCTCGGGTTGTGAATAGTGCTTTTCTGCTGGGAACAAAGATCTTGATGAGTGTGCAATAGTTTTTTTTACTTTCGTCCTGTATTTTATGTAAGCTACAGGCCCCTATTCCATATGAGCTCGCATTGCTACCAACTATTATATCTAGTTTTGGGTTATAGTGAATGAGGAATAGGTTTGATGTCAGAGTTTATTTTTATTTTATCGAATGCCGCTTTGCATTCAGGTGTCCACTTCTACACTTTGTCCTTTTTTAGTAGCTCGTTCAGTGGGGTCCGGGATTCGTGCATATTGAGAATTAACGTCTGGTAATAGTTTGCTAACCCCAACATATTTTGTAATTCTATAATATTTTTGGTAGCTAGCATATCTTCTATAGCTGTGGCCTTTTCTGGGTCCGTTTTTGTTAGTGAAAGCTTCTTCAGTGCTAGGAAGTGGGTAATGGCAGTCTTTTAGTATTGAGTTAAAACCAACGTAGAATTCGGCAGAAACGCAGATTTCTTTTTACTTTTTTGACATAGACTGAATTCGACTTTCGATAGGATGCCGATTTTTACAAGTTTTTCAAGCTCCTCCCTAATTTTTTCCAACGAGACGAACGGTACGTTTCTCTATATTCTTGAATACTGGCTGCGTATTATCTTTGAGCTCGAATCTGTCAAATATTTTGGGGCATTTTCCCAGACCGGCTCAGAAAACTTCAGGGAAACATTCTTTTAATTCTGACTTGAAATTGTTCTTATCTGTCTTTAAAGTTTCCTCTTTGTAACAAAAAGTATTTATAGGCAAATCCCACAAATTGAATTGTTGCATCCAATCTATCCCCAAAAGATTTATTGGATTTTTTAGCACGAAGACTTTTAATCTGTTGTCGTAACATTAGTGATTAATTTACCTATAATTTCTTCAAACAAGTTGCGGTTCTGACTGTTTTGCAAAACTGTAACATTGTAGGTTTATTTAATCTTTTCCGTGTATGCAAATTAATGATTACGTCTGATCTCGTATCCAACGGAAGCTTTACATTTTTATTTAATATTTTCATCAGCACATATTTACGTATATTTTATCGTCTTTTTCGTTTGTTCTAGTGTATTGTATCCGACTGCTAACTTTATTCTTTCCTCTACAAGAGCTTTTATGTCCAATTCTATTACAAGTCTCGTTATTAAACACAAGTTTTTGTGCAGTGCGAGCAGTCTTTACTCAAATGCAAGGATTTGAACCAGTAACATGGACTTGGTGGTGACTTACTTTGATTTTCAGTAAATTGCTTTTCTGTGTGCAGGGGATGCGGAATAAGGTTCCTTTTTATTTTCTCTGGAGAATAGGGGTTTGACCTCTTATGTACACGACGCCGACTTGTTCAAGGTTTTATTTTAAATCTTTTCTAACGCTAATCACTCGTTGGCAGTCTTCTGTCAAATTTTGTAGTGGCAGGTTTGGTTCATTTTCAAATTTAGTGAAAATTCTGCGCCGAATTTCAGTCTTTTGCTGATACCAATCCTCGTACAAATATCAGACCTTTAAAATAGTTGCACTGTTTGTTGACTATTGATGTAAATGTTAAATAGTCCTCGTCATATTTCTTGGTTAAATTCAGGCACTTCCACCTGCTTTGAAATAATGATGTTTTCGGACT